>NC_056729.1:613945699-614050699 GCF_019279795.1 Protopterus annectens | reverse complement strand
TATCCCTTTATTGGAGAACGGAAGTGGTATCCCCAATTTAAAGTTCTCTAACTTGACAGTTTTCTGTTATGCCTGTATAACTAGTGGACTTTTTTGGGGGAAGGAGTTGTAGTTTTTATGTATGTGTCATGCAGGACAAAGCTGGACTGCATTATTACGCAGGATTGGCAAGATGTACTCTGTTGATCTTTCGCTTGTGGCCAGGTAGTGTGCAATTCTAGATCCCTTTTCCCTTTTGGCCAAGTTGCTTTAGGCTTATTTTATGTATGTGTCATGCAGGACAAAGCTGGACTGCATTATTACGCAGGATTGGCAAGATGTACTCTGTTGATCTTTCGCTTGTGGCCAGGTAGTGTGCAATTCTAGATCCCTTTTCCCTTTTGGCCAAGTTGCTTTAGGCTTATTTTTGGTTCACTGTACTGTTAAACTGTTTAAAGAGTCTGCCAAACATCAGTTTTTCCTTTTAATGCAAGGCCTTACATGTACAATGATGTGTATGTGATACGTTTGTTTGTTGGCCATGTAACTTGCTGAAGACTCATTTGTGATGACGGCAGCAGCAGTGCAGATACTATGCAAGAGATGCTAAGCTGATTTTAAACCCTCCTCACAGTGATGGGATCTTTTATTTGTTCTTGAGTGCCAACATTCACACATTAACCCTGCACTAAATAGTATATTCTTTGCCTGTCTCAGTGTTCCTCTGTGAGACTGGTTTAACTATTTGCATGGATTATGTGCTTATCTTGGAAGAAATTACTATAAACATGCACAATTGCAGGGCACAAAGTTTACAGTGATTGCAAGCACTTGGAGCTGTAAAAGTGTTTAAAGACATTGTAGTTGGCCAAGAGGTATGTAGGATTTTTAAAGCTTAAGACATTACAGTTGCATGTTTGTTTTTATAAAGCTTTAATATCCCTGCTGTCTGCCAAATTGTCTTGCAGTCAGTCAGCCAATTTCTTCGCTTGTGGGTTAAGAGCTGAATGTGGGAAGCAATCCATGCAGCCTCCAGGCAGTTTTCTTTAAAGATAACTCCAGTGGGACTGATGGGTATGCTAAAAGATTGAGGGCTTGCAGTGTCTTGTCCTCTGTTCTTGCCACATGAACGTTGTGAGGTGCATACGTGCCTGGCAGAGCCAAATGAACTTCCTAACCCGTTTGCCACATACAATGTACCCTTTTCAGCAGGAGCCAAGATTTGTAGTAATCCGTCTTTATTTTTAAATTGGCTTGGGCTTGTGTCACCTCCCTGCTGATCTGTTCCATTGCCTGAGGTGCTAATTGGTCTTTGGTCATAAGTTTACACCAGTGTATGCCCCATAGCCAGACATAATTGCATGACTTAATGCAAGACATGTTTTACCATACTCAAGTGATTACTCGTAGTTACTGACCCTGAAGTAGAAATAACCTCTTGAGGTTTGTGCTTCTATTAATAGTGAATTATGGGGACAGGTGACTTGGATATGTGGGTGGAGTGTGGCAGAAGAGGGGATGAAAACAGCCCGTTTAGGTGATGCACTAAGAATATTGGAGTATAAATGTGCAAGTATTTGTTTTACTGTTGGCATTTTTCTCCACAGTACAGTACTTCATCTTGTCTGGCTTTCACACTCTGGATGAAAGTAGTTTGGGAACTTAACCCCCGTTTGAGAATTCCACAAAGTATTGTCTATTGGAATCCTTTTTATGGGAAGTGAATATGGTCTGTTGCTGGCACCTGGCATTTAAAAAATGGAAGTGGATACGTACCTTGATCTGAGAGTGCACCAGTTATGTATGTACCCCTGATTTCACTGGGTTATGATGAACAAGGGGAGAAGGACTTTTGCTGTAAGCTGCAGTATTAAGTCCATCTGCTCCTTAGAAAACACAGCCTAAATTTGATTTTGTGTGTGTAGTTTTTGACACCACTGAAAGTTCATGGTGTGTATGCCAGCATTCTGTTCCGTTTGGCAGGGCACTCCAAGGCTTCAGCCTCTTAAGAATACTGGTATTTCACCAAGTTAGTCTTCAGATTGTCTCTTCTGTGGTTGATGCTATTATCTACTCCCCCCCCCTCACCCCCAGACATGCTTAATCCTCAATCTTGTTCATTTGAAATACTTCTCAGGGAATTAAAAAAAATGAGCTTTTCAAGACTTGTTTTTTTTTCACTGTCTTTTATTCATCTCCACAGCCACTGAAATGTGAGTCTTCATACCAGGAGTCTGTTTGCATGCTTGGCCAGAGTAAACGAAAACATTTGTTATGATGTGCTTTGTAAATGCCAAGCTGAACCTCAAAATCCTAATGGTGTACCTTCCAATCCTGTGCCTTTCACACATTCTAATACTAATTTTCCTGGCTCATATACTTTGAAGTGGGAGTAGGTATGGCTTTACAGTAGTGCAAGTAAGCTATGTGAAGCATTACTGTACAGGTATATTTTCACTTTCATTTTATTATCCTAGTGCTGAAGGAAATTTCAGTTATTTTGCATAAAATCATACATTGCAAATGCATATATGTTCTGTTTTTAGAAGTTGACAGTACTGTGACTAGAGAGGGCACAGGTTTTGATTTTTCTCAAACCTAGGTTTCTAGGAAGTAGCGGTTTTGTGCACCAAAACATGCTTCACAAGTAACAACAAAAAATTGGGCAGTCTGGCTGAGCCAAGCTTATGTGTGGGTGGGGAGGAAGGGGTGCAACAGTTTTTGTGCAAAAGAGGCACACTGGAAGTAGAGGATCTGTTTGGCTACAGTTTGTATTTACAATGTCATTCTTTTAAGAATTTCCAATTTATTGCCACCTAAGCCCCCTGCTTCCATATACTTTTCCACCAATCCCAGTCTAAATCTACCTATGTATTAAATGGTTTAGAAAACGTGCAGATGTATACTTTGGAAAAATAGTTGTTCATCTTGTATGGAGTGTTTTTTTTTTTTTTTTTGGCTACTAGATAGCTGCAGAGCTGGTTGGATTCTCCCTGTAGCTTGGAAGAATTGATTTTTTTTTTAATTTTTTTTTATTTTTCCCAAGCCTATATAGTCATTAGCATGAAAGAATGGGAGTGGGAAAAATAAGGTCAACAGGGTCAAATAGTTCCTCTTCTGAAATAAGACAGAAGTAAACTGGTTAAATTTGGGCAGTGGGTGTACCCCTACATTTTCTTTTAAGTCCCACAGCTTGGGAGATGACATCTTCTGGGGGTTGTACATCTTTCTGAATGGCACATATCTTCTGGGGGTTGTACATCTCTCTGGCTTATGACTTGTCAGTTTCAATGCTGCAGAATAGTTGGATTGTGTTCAGATAAGAAATCGGCATCATTTAGATTAAATAAATATTGGAGCAAATTTTTTTGTATGCTTTTGTAACTAAAAGGGAAGAGAAGCCAGTTTTCAAACATGGTCTGCAAATAGCTGGTAGGCTTTCTGCTAGCCAGCACATGAAAGGTTGTTGGGACATGGCTCTTTCTCATCCACAAACACAGTAGCCATTTTTTCCGTCCTCAGGGAAGGTGCATACATAGTTCATCCTAAAGGCTGCAAACCTGGCATCATCTTTTCACACGTTGAAATGTTAACATATACACATGGGGCTGAGTTTGCAGGGGCTTTGCCTTTTGCAACCTGCTATAAAACTCTTCACCTCCCAAACCTTGTGAGTTTCATCTATGTATACCATCTCCATCATATGGATCACTTTGACAACACAAGCTTTCCTCCCACTTTTTCTTGATCCCTTGGGGCATCTTAGGGCTATGGGGTAAGGTATGCTTTAACTATTTTTGCCTTTTCCATATTTATTCCTTTTACAGGACCTCTGGTCTTGATAGGCTTGAGGGGCCTCCCTAGACTTTTCTCCAGGGGTGTATGTGTTGGAGTTCCACCTTTTTAGTCAGGACTGTACTTTGGGACCAGTGCGAGTCCTACCCTGCTAAACCAAGATCAAGAAAAATTAAAATTAGTGTAAAGCAGGCATATGGCTTTATTTGGAACATGTCAGAATCCCACAGTCAGACACCATCCATGAGAGAGGAGGTGCTAAGCTGTGGAAGTTTGGGTGGACTACTATTTTGCAAAAGATTTCCAAAAAGTGAGCTTGGCTTCATGATGTGCACGGATGGCACCCGGGCTACTATCCAGTCAGTTGAGGTTTGATTAGTCACTGCAGGATAAACTGCCCTCCCTCCCTGGCTCCAACTGCTAGTCTGTGTCGGTGTCACCAAATCACCTAAAGTTTATTTCACTGACAAGTAGTACACAAGGCAAGTCATAGGTATGTCCTTTTCCCCGCTGTGTAGTGCGATCCTGGTGTTAATATACATAGTTAGGAGGTGTAGCCCCCCCCCCCCACCTAGTTGGCTTTTAACAAATAGTGTAAAAAAAAACCCCAGACAACAGAACCCCAAATTAAGTGGGGGGCTGTCCCCACACCCCCCTGACTATATATACGAACACCAGGATCGCACTACAGTGGGGAAAAGGACATATGCCTTTGACTTGCCTTAGAGTACTACTTGTCAGTGAAATGAGTTTTAGGTGAAATTAACTTTAGGTGATTTGGTCCCAGATGAGAGAGAGAGATATATATATATATATATATATATATATATATATATATATATATATATATATATATATATATATGTATGTATGTATGTATGTATGTGTGTGTGTGTGTGTGTGTGTGTGTGTGTGTGTATATATATGTATATATATATATGTATGTATATATATGTATGTATATATATGTATGTATATATATGTATGTATATATATATATGTATATATATATATATATATATATATGTATATATATATATGTATATATATATATATATATATATATATATGTATATATATATATATATATATATATATATATATATATGTATATATATATATATATATATGTATATATATATATGTATATATATATATATATATATATATATATATATATATATATATATATATATATGTATATATATATATATATATATATATATGTATATATATATATGTATATATATATATTTATATATCTATATATATATATCTATATATATATATATATATATATATATATATATATATATATATATGTATATATATATATATATATATATATATATATATTATATATATATATATATATATGTATATATGTATATATATATATATATATATATATATATATATATATATATATATACATGTATATATATATATATATATATATATATGTATATATATATATGTATATATATATATATATATGTATATATATATATGTATATATATATATATATATATATATGTATGTATATATATATATGTATATATATATATATGTATATATATATATATGTATATATATATATATATATATATATGTATATATATATATATATGTATATATATATATGTATATATATATGTATATATATGTATATATATATATGTATATATATATATATATATATATATATGTATATATATATATATATGTATATATATATATATATATATATATATATGTATATATATATATGTATATATATATATATATATATATATATGTATGTATATATATATACTAGTTGATGCACCTTGTAAAAGTAAGGGGCAATCTGCACAGACTGCCTATTTTATCTATCCTTCACTCATGAAAGCAGGCCATGTGCAGGGGAGTAGACTCTGAGCTTAAGGTAAAAACCTGACCCACCACTGAAGGCTTCCTAAGTGATGTCCCCTTTTAGTGGACCCTCTTCTTGGTGATGGGGAATGAATGGGCTGATGGGCACGAAACAAGGGGCAAAAAGCACAAAAGCTGCAGCAGCAGTCATTCTACTCCTGTAGTAAGTTCCTTTAACGTCCTTTTTGTTAAGCTAGGAACATAAAGACCCAGCTAGACTAAAAAGCTTGAGACCTTGGTGCAAACAGACTGAGCTTGGGGGAGAGCCATCCACAAGCAGCGTGAAGCTCTGGTGTAGAAAAAGGAAGCAAGTAAAAGTATACGTCTGAAACTGTGATCAGAGAGCAATAGACCTTTTGTGACCACACGAGGCCCGTTTACTTTCGACCAAGTGAGATTCTGTCTTGTGCACCCTGTCCAATGATTTCTTTCTGTCTTCATCTGTAGAGGTGAATGGTGAAATTCTACAATCCAATACTGCTCATGCCTCAGAAGTTTCTGCAGTGTCCAAGCCTGGTGCTGGTTCCTAGGTACAAGCTTTGGCCAATGGTTTCAAGCTAAGTGAGTCTTGAGGTATGAATTCTATTCTCATTTGGTAGTGACCAAGAGCCAGGATGATTTGATAAATTTGCTGGGAAATGCATTAGAGGAACTGACTTTTACTATGCTGCTAGCCTGGATGTTTGAGACCTGGACTTCGGTTTTATAGATGCCAGCTCAGTTAACTTTTTTTGCTGCAAGGTTTCTGAAATAGTCTGTTACAACCTGGCAGAGGATAAGCCTCCTACAACTGCAGCCTTCTGTACTGGGGCTTTTCCTGTACAGAGGATAAAAATACCTCTCTTGCTCTCTCTCTTGCTCTCTCTCTTGCTCTCTCTCTCTCTTGCTCTCTCTTGCTCTCTCTCTTGCTCTCTCTCTTGCTCTCTCTCTTGCTCTCTCTCTTGCTCTCTCTTTGCTGACAGTATCTTTAAAGCAGCCCTCCATACGTGTTTACTTTGGGGAACGTCGTGTCATATGAGCTTACTTGAAATGGGGCTGTACAGAGGCCACAAGTCGAAGAAACATATCTGGCTGTTTGGTGCATGGATAAATCCATGCCCATATATTGAGCCCTTCAGCATTCCTGGCCTACAAGGACGCATTTGAATTCTGCCAGTTCCAACTACTTACGCCTCAGAAACTAATTCTGTGGAGTCCAGAAAATGCTGTTTTTAAAACTCTGCACTGAACCCCACAGTCCTGTCTCTTAAGACTCCAGGGGGTCTAAATAGGTTCAGTAAACTCCTGAACAATTAGGATGTAGTGCAGTTTAGGAAGATGGTGCACTTCTACTTCAGTGCAGTTTAGGAAGATGGTGCACTTCTACTTCAGTGTTTGAATTTGTGTGTTAGGTGTGCAGTTTAGCATCTGAAATCTTACAGCAAATTGGACTTGGTCTCTGAAATTTCTTATCGGTCACTAAAGGAAAGAGCAGGTATGAATATTAAATCAAGCTGATTTTGCAGGTATGAATATTAAATCAAGCTGATTTTAAGGGGGAAGCATTCGGTTACATGTGGCTGTAATGTAGTGGTCACTCGTAGAAAGCGGTAACTGATCAGGAGGCATGTCTGGACATGTGCTGACATCCAAGCTGAAGTGTGAAAGTGACAGCTGTAGGATGGGTTCCTGGGCAAGAGCTTTTGACCCTTTACAGTATTCCTTCAAGGGACAAGACTATGGAGACTGCAAAACATTTGTTTCTTTACCAAGCTACCACAGAACTTATTCTTTGAAATGATACCCATTTTACAGGATACAAATTATGGCAGACCAATTTAGACAGAGGAAAACATTTAAACCTGTAGAAGTGGTAGGGGTTTTGTGGGGATGGATGGGTAGTACAGACCGCTTCAGCCTTCAACCAATATTACCAATTTCCGTCCCATCGCCATCCTCTCTCCCATTTCAAAAGTCCTAGAAAAATGTATCCATCTACAGCTACTTCCCCATCTCCTGGACAACAATCTATTAACTCCCACACAGCACAGATTCAGACCCCATCATAGTACTATGACTGCCCTCCTATCCTTCCTTGAAACTGTAAATAAAGCAAGAGATTCTGGCCTCACTGTATCTACCATCCTACTCTATCTCTCTAAAGCCTTCGACACCATCTCTCATAACCTACTTCTTACTAAGTTATCTAACCTAAACCTTTCCCCCTCTTCCCTCTATTGGTTTACTAGCTCTCTCTCCAATAGGCAACAAGCCGTCAAGTGGAAAAAAGCCACCTCCTCCTTCCTCAACCCCCCTACAGGTGTTCCACAAGGTTCTATTTTAGGCCCCCTCCTCCAATATTTTCATTAATGACTTTTACCACTCTATCCCCCTTGCAAACATTATTCAATATGCTGATGACTCCACAATCATCTGTGCTGCCTCATCCATCCCAGCTCTTCTAAAACTTACTCAAGATGCCTTCACCACCACAGAACAATGGATGAAAGACTACCATCTTGCACTTAATGCTGCTAAAACTAAACTTATGATATTTACCCCCTCCAAAACAAATCACTATGATAAATCTCTATTCTCCATCAGCCAAAATAACATACCTCTTGAGCTGGTATCTGAAGCTAAACTACTAGGGGTCCAAATTGATGACAAACTCACAACTCCCACCTACTACTAAATATAAAAAAACTCACCTAAAACTGGGCATGCTCTACCGTCACAATCGGTTCCTTACATCAACTACCAAAATTACTCTGTCTACCACATTTCTCCTTCCCTCCCTTCTCTATGGTGCCCCTCTTCTTACAAACCTACAATCTTCTCTGAAAACCAAACTGTCCTCTTGTTACAATAAAATAGCCAGATTTGCTACCAGTAACAAATCATCCACCCATCACTGTGTACCTCTCCATAAACTCAACTGGCTAGAGCTTCCCATCTACCTCTCCTACACTCAGCTCACCTATGCACATAAACTCATTTTCCAGCCTTCCCTCAGTCCCTCTCTCTACTACCTTCAAAATGCATAAAACTCAGACTCCTAAGATCTAATAATCAAAACCTCATAGAAGTTTATAGACAACTACACCCTCTAGGACAAAACCTCCTGTCCTTCTCACTAGCACGCCTATGGAACACCCCCCCCCCTTCATTCATACTATTGCTAATCTGACATCCTTTAAAAAATCACTACACTCTCATTTAACATCCTCCTGGGAATGCTCCTGTGCACATCCCTCCTAACCTACTCTCTTCTCCCAACACTTTTCCTCTTTCCTTTCCTCAAATCCCAGCTAGCAACTTCATGCTTGCTTCTAGCATACAACTCCTCGTTTGTTCCCTGCAACTTTTAGCAAAAAAAAAAAAAAAAAATTTTTCATTTTTGACTAACTTATAATGGTAATTCTACATTGTTTTTCTTTAATCCTCATGTAAACTGTGTGTAACATAACCTTTGAATAATCTGTATGTAGAATAGAATCTTTGTATGATTTGTATGTGGAGCTTTTCTCCCCAGGACTCCATTGAAAACGGGTTCTTTAGGCCCAATGGACCATCCTGGTTAAACTGCAAATAAATAAATATTCCCCTTTCGATCTTCCTACATCTGCAGTGGCCAACTTGCATTTTATACAGCAGTGCTTCAGCTAGACTTGCCAAAGCTAGAGAGCTCATTTCTGGAAGTTATAAGATGGGATTTGGAGACAGCTGTCCATTCATGGGAATGCGTTCTATTCGCAGAATCAAATCTCATTAGATTTTACTGTGGTTCAGTACCCCCCCCCTTTCCAATTTTCTGTTTTGGCCCTTGTTACTGTTTATCTCACTTTTTTGCTGTCTCTCTTCCCCCCCCTCCCCCCTTTGATTTTCCCATTCCCTGCAGAGCTATGAGGGAATGGAGGAAATCTGGTTGAATCCCATTGTGACCGTGTGGAAAGGTTGTCTTTCCAGGGAGAAAACCACTTCTAAATCTATGGCTTGTAAGACGTGCCATTCCCCCTGTTAAGAAAGGTGAATGTTGGGGACTGGTATCTCGTATGCAGGTAGGGTCAGGGCTTTTCTGGTATGAGGAAGGAAAATAATTAACCAGACAGAGTGAGCATAATGATGTAGATATCACTGTCTGCACCTTTAATTTCACTCCTATCTTTCCTGACATTGTTACAGTACTAGGCTTGCTGTAAGAATGACATGTCCCAGTATCTACCACAGCATGCCCTGATTGTACACAAATCCCCACTTTACTCCTCACTCCTAGAATATGTGAACTGAGGTAGGCCACTCATTTTTGAAATCTCTAGCAGCTAATTGATATTTGGGTTGCAGGCAGAGGGCCTTCCCTGCCATGGAACTGAGGCCTGGTTCATATCATTTCTTTAGGCCATGGGTAGACCTCCTTAGGGTGAGCAGGGAAAAGGTTTTATTCTATGCTGTCTTTCCAATTAAAGATGACCATTGGATAATTCTCCTAGATCTGCTGAGTCTTGACGCAAATTCCTAATAACAGAGTTAGATGCGGTGATCCAGGAAGCTTTCTTGATCACTTTTTGGGCATGAAATGGACCCATGCTTCAACATTCCTGACCAGATATAAGCAGGAATAAAGTTTCAAGGTGAGCCAAGGCTACCTGATCTGCCTACGTTTTGGCTTTTTAACCATTTGAGTGTTCACAAAGTATTTAGTCCCAGTTTTTGCGTGCATCTGAGAGTAAGAATGCACGTGCATATCTACCTTGTTTGTATGCCTAATTTACAACTATATTGACAGAAGTTCAAAGATTAAGTAATGCATAGTGAACTAGGGCAATCTAAGCGTCTCCTTGAGCCTACTAAAGTCAAGACAGGTTCCAGAAAACTTATTGATGTCCTTCTATTCCCATGTTGCAGTATTCAACATATGGGTTTACTCCTCTTGCTTTGCGAATGCCCGGCCAGTATACAAACATGTTCAGTGATTGGTGCGTGAGACATCTGACATAGCTCAAGAAATGTGGGATATAAAAGTGACTTCTGCACACACCAGCCCCCTGAACTTCTCAGCTGACAGTCAACACCAGGTGTTCCTACTGAGAAATCAGGTAAGTGCCCCATTGGAGAACCTTTCAGTCCTTTTCATTTAATGCTTGTTCATATCATCCAGAAAGGGCAAGTAAGTGTGGCCATCAGATACCTTACAGGGATGCCCATGATCAGTGTCTCTCTATGTTTGTGTTTCACTGTTGCAGTCATTACTCTGGGTTATCCGGCTGGCAGGCTACCCGCAGTCGGCCTGAATTCCAAAGTCCTGCTCCGGCGTCGGTTGCTGTCGCCTCTTTCCTGACGTCAGTGCGCCAGGGGTATAAAAGATGCAGCAGACGCCATTTTCTAAAGTCTTTCTTGCCGTGCGGTGCCCGAAGTAAAAGCAGTTCGCAAGTGCCGGTCTGTCAACTCCTTAGATTTTCGAAATCGAATTTCAGATCCGAAGTCTTCATTAAAGCTAAGTAACCTCGTTGGGGAAACTTTTTCTTGCTCCAGACAGATGTCAGAAAAAGTTAACAATTGTATTTCTTGTGGGAAGCAAATACCTCCTAAGGATTTTCACTCTTATTGTATTCCTTGCCTAGAACCTGACCACGACGTTGCTTGTTGTCGGTTTTGTGCTAGATTTAACCAACACACTAAAGTGTCGGTACGATTTTGCCTTTCATTACTTCGGCCGAAGATTCAATTGTACTATGCCATCGGAGCAACCGACTGGAATTTCTAAAAAAACGCAAGGATAAAGACCAGGACAGGCATCTGAGGTCCAAAACCAACTAGGCTTCCGCTAAGCTAGTTGTCTGCTTGCCGGTCCTCAGTGAGGTGCTTTCGCAGCCCCTGACGCTCGCTACCTCAGAGCCACAGGCCGCTTCAGACTCCCACGTGGAGCCAACTGGGCCTCTGGAAACTCGAGGTATTGGATCCTCTGAAACTATTCCCTCAGATGGGTCCGGAGCCACTGTGCAGGCATCGGCTTCTGAGGGTGTTTTCAGACCAACTCAGTTATATGTAAAGCCATCTTCAGCTTCCAAGCCAAAGACTAAAGCAGCTCTAAAGACAAAGAAACAAGTACAGCATTCTCCAGGACAGGCTTCCATGCCTAAACAACAAATGCTCAAAATGTCCGTTGACCTTATTACTTTGATAAGGGGTTCCCATCCCCTCCTGATAAGAGGCCTAGGCAAGAGACAGAATATGAATCTTCAGATCAGGTTTCCATTTCCTCTGATTCCTCCTCTGATCAGGAATACTCTCTTCCTCCCTATGAGGATTCTGATGCTGAAGAATCTTTTCCTTCAGCTTTTCCTCCAGAAGATTTCTCCTTTGGGGAAACCCTGCATACCATGAGGGAGCACTTTCATTGGGAGAGCCAGGATTACTCGGAATCTAAGAAAAGGCTCAGATTTTCTTTTACTTCCTCAGCACAGGCCCCTTGCTATTTCCCCTGTTCTGGACATTGTAGATGATGTTTTTTCAGAGTCTGGCCTGTCTCCAGACTCTATACCCCATGCACCGGCTAAGCCAGACAGATGCTACAGGGTCCCAGATTACCATAAATTGTATTTATAAAAACCCTGCTGCTGACCCAGGAAACCCCTCTGAGGATTCAAGGGCACTGGACAGATGGGGGGAGGGGGGAGTTTACACTTCTGCTACTTTGGCTGTAAGGGCCTTAAATTGTCAGTTTCATATGCTTAAATATCAGCAATACCTAATGTCACTATTAAAACAGAAAATGTTGACTAACTCTGAATGTCCTGAAAACAAAGAAATGCAGGATTTATTGCATGCAGCTGAACAAGTGGGAAAACCTACTTTGCAATGTGGTTTTGATTCTTTGACGGCCTCTTGTAGGGCCGCTGTAGCGGGTTCTGTGATTTAGGAGGCATGCTTAGTTAAAGTAACAGAATCTGCCTGATCATGTTAAAGCAAAATTATTAGATGCTCCATTACAGCATGGTACTTTGTTTGGTGTTAAGGCAGAAGAGGTGTTGAAGAAAATGGAGGATAAAGCGAAATCTATGCAGACAGTTAAAGATTTCTTACAGGTACAGCCACCTAGATTTAGCAGGAACTGGCCTTCAAAAAATTGGTCCTTTCCAGTATCAGACAGGCCAGAAAGAGGCAGGTACAGACGCCCTAGAGGCAGATCCCAGCCCCAAGGCTCATACAGGCCTAAGCAATGGGGTGCTTCTACCTCCAAAAGCGGAGAAGACAAATCTCAACCTTGTAGGAAACTGTCCCAATGACTTTCCTCTACCAGTACCAAGCACTTACCTTTTACAAGCTCCCTTAGGGGGAAAACTGTCACTTTTTTCACGCAACTGGCACATCACCCAGGACAAATGGGTCTTGAATATAGTGTGTCTGGGCTAGAGGTTCCACTTCCACACCCTGCCAAAGGCAAGAGGCATGCCAGACCTGCCACACAATCAATGGGCAGAGGCACAAAAGCAAGTTTCATCCCTTATGGACATGGGGGGCCATTCAGCGAGTACCACTACAGAAATGGGGACAAGGGTTTTACTCTACTTTTCTTGGTACCCAGAAAGGACAAAGCCTGGAGACCAATACTGGACCTGTCTATTCTAAACACTTTTCTGGTCATTCCAAAATTCAAAATGTTGACCCTGCAGCAGCTTCTGCCCATGCTGAGCAAGAAGGCTTGGCTAGTTACTTTGGACCTAAAAGAGGCATACCTGCATGTCCCAATTGGACAGTCTTGCAGAAGATACCTCAGATTCATAGCTGGATCAATGCACTACCAATTCTCTGCACTGCCCTTAGGCTTATCTACTGCGCCAACGGTCTTCACAAAATGCCTGGCACCAGTAATTGCTTTTTGCAGACAGAGGAATTCAAATATATCCCTACTTGGATGACTTCCTCGTTCAAGCAGAGAACAAGGACATTTTACTAAGACATCTGGCGTTTGTAAAAAGATTACTAATTTGCCTAGGGTACACAATAAATGAAAAGAAATCAAAACTAGTATCCTCTCGAGATAATATTCCTGGATGCAAGCTTTGATACAACTGCCCAGATGGCTCATCTCATGCCAGACAAACAAAAGCAATTGACTTCTTACTTCGAAATGTTGGCAACAAAAGCCCAGTTATCTGCAAGAAAAATTCTGCAGGCTTTAGGCTTCATGGCATCCTGCGTTCTGTTAATTCCATATGCAAGACTGCATATGAGGAAACTACAATGGTATCTAAAAAGTGTTTGGACTCAACATTGCCACAGCCTGGAAAAATCAATTACACTCCTTCCCTGCCTGCAACAGGAGTTTCGATGGTGGGCTCAGGCCTGTCACCACAACAAGGGACAGCCTTACTTTTATAAGTTAATCTATTGAATTATGTAGATATTATGACTAAGATATAGGATGTTATTTTTCTGCTTGAAATTATTTAGCTATTGGATATTTAACATCTTTGATATTTTATTATTATTTTAACATCAACTCTAGTATTATTCTGATATCAATATATTACTTATATTCAGTGAACTGTTTTATTAGGAATATAAAATATTTAGTTGTATAAGATAGATATTTATAGGTTGTTAGTAGATGAAATATTACATTAATATATATAGAAGAATTTATTATATGCAATTTAGTATATATGGATACATCTACTATTTAGTGCTTTTATTATATGAAATAATAATATGTTAAGTAATTTCTATATATATTAGAATAGTAATGTTAGATTGAATTAGTTTTAATATGTTTTGTTTTTAAAAATTTTATATAATATAGAAGATTAATATATTTATATTGAATTGATTATATATGCTTTCACTTGTTAAACTAATGTATTTATAAAAAGCATGAAATCATGTTTTTGACTACATAATGAAATGATATATTCTTTTTAAAAATCTTTTTGTTTTGCTTATATTTTAATTCCGTAAATTTTATAGCTAATAATTAAGTATAATATATGTGACACATATATATGTGAAGCATATAATTATTTACTTGATTATGAGACTACTATAATGTTAATGGAAAATACAATAAATACTAAATGTAAGCAAATGGAACTGCAAGACAATATTAGCAGTATTTCTTTAACTACTTAATTAGGGTATTTTAAATGGTTTATTGAATGATTAATTAGTTGAATATGTATATAAAAACCTGCTACTTGTAGACTATAGTATAACCTGAGGAAGCATACTTGGTCGTATGTGAAAGCGCTTGTTCCTGTTTGTTGAATAAAAGACGTTTTCATCTTTGTGGTGGATTCCTTTTGATTTTTCTGAACACTGTATCTAAAAAGTGTTTGGACTCAACATTGCCACAGCCTGGAAAAATCAATTACACTCCTTCCCTGCCTGCAACAGGAGTTTCGATGGTGGGCTCAGGCCTGTCACCACAACAAGGGACAGCCTTAACTTTATCCACTGCCAGGCAGACGATAACAGATGCATCAGATTATGCCTGGGGGGCCCACATGGCCTAGAAGCCAAATGCATCTTCATATCAATCTAAAAAATGCTGGCTGTATAAAATGCACTGACAGCTTTCAAGGATCTCCTTCATCCAGGACAAGTGCTGATAAAGACGGACAATACTACAGTCGTGGTAGCAGGGAGGCACGCATTCCTACCCTCTTTGCAGACAAGCCATGATTTTGTGGAACACAGCACTGACTTATCAAGTACACCTGCAAGCTCAATTCCTGCCAGGAAAGACAAATACTCTTGCAGATGAACTAGGCAGAAATCTCATGGATCCTCATGAGTGGAAACTAGATCCACAAATCTTCAGCATAATAACAAAGAAATGGGGACGCCCAGACATACATCTATTTGCCTCCCCTCACAACTGCCAACTACAGAGATTCTGCACAAGGGCTTATCACAAGCTAGCATGGAAAGTGGATGCTCTATCATTCAGTTGGAAAAACCTTACAGTATATGCCTTTCCTCCACTACCTCTCCTCCCCAAGGTACTCCTAAAGGTCAGACGAGAAGCCAAAAATGATCCTGATTGCCCCAGACTGGCCACGCCAGCACTGGTACCCAGTTCTAAAGAGCTTGTCGCAAGGCCCAGCCTGGACATGGTCTCAAATTCCTCATTTACTGACTCAACAGAACAATCGCATACTGCACAGCCAACTCTAAACCCTAAATCTGGTTGCATGGCAGATGATGTAACCATTCAGAACACACCTCTCTCCAAAGCAGTTATGGATGTTATTCTGGAGGCCAGGAGGCCCAGCACCAGAAAATCATATGCAGAAAAGTGGAAGAGATTCTGTGCTTGGAACCAGGCACAAGGAATTGACATGCTTGTACCAAATATTCCTCATTTTACAATACTTAACTGAGATGTTGGACAAAGACCTATCCTTTTCATCAATTAAAATTCATGCCTCTGCCATTTCAGCTCATTACAATATGGACCCACCTATTTTTTCACATCCGCTACTAAGGTAGTACCTCAGAGGGGCCAGAGCACCAATACCTGCATGGGACCTCAATTTTGTCTTGGAAAAACTCACACTGCCTCCTTTTGAGCCAGCTAATACAGCTGAGATAAAATTCTTATGGAAAACAGCTGTGCTCTTAGCAATAACTTCAGCAAGAAGAGTCTCAGCGTTACAGGCACTAATGGCGGTTGAACCTTTTATAATTTTCCATTCGGACAGGGTTTCTCTGAGGATAAACCCAACATTTTTGCCCAAGGTAGTCTCCAGTGTGGCTCTTAATCAAACAGTTCATTTGCCTACCTTTTATCCGAACCCACAGAATAAGGGGGCGAAACTTCTACATTCTTTGGACATACACGGACAGCTACGCTTCTACTTGGACAAAACTAAAGCTTTTCAGAAAATCTGAGCAACTCTTCATGGCATATGCTGCAGGATCTCAAGGAAAAGCAGTCTCAAAGCATCCAATTTCCAAATGGATAGCCCACTGCATTTGTTTCTGCTATTTTCAACATGGCAAATCAGTACCTAAGGGCATCAGGCCACACTCAACCAGAGCAGCAGCTATTTTAGCAGCCTTCCTCAGAGGAGTACCAACTACGGAGATTTTGGAGGCTGCAACTTGGACTTCAGTGCACACATTTACAAAGCACTACCACTTACCTCTTTACTCTAAATCCAGAGCAGGCTTTGCCACTGCAGTTCTACAGGGCCTCATAGCCACTCCTAATTCTATTTAGGCCTAGCCACCCAACCTCAGCTTTGGGATTCAACCCAAGAGTAATGACTGCAATAGTGAAACACGAACATAGTACAGTTGTGTACCTACCATAAATGTAGATATTAAAGTGTATTCACTGTTTCAGTCCAGGTTACCCACTATCCCCCTTTACGATGCTGGGACTTATCTGCACTTCTCTATACTATACAACCTATGTGGTGTATTTGCTTGTAGATGAAGAATGCTTTTTATTTTAGTGCATGCTTTTTTATTGGCATAATTTTTTAGCCTACCCTTATGGGGGCACCTGACATCTGGGGCAATAAAAACTGAAGAAAATGGTGTCTGCTGCATCTTTTATACAACTGCGGGTAGCCTGCCAGCAGGATAACCCAAGAGTAATGACTGCAACAGTGAATACACTCTAACATCTACATTTTATGGTAGTTACACAACTGTACTTTTGGGATGGTCGCACGATTACAAGGCCTGCTCCATTTGTCAGGCATTTGTGCCCAAAACATTATGCAGCCACCTGCATGTGCTTAACTTGTATTTAGAGAATCGGAAGTTAAAACAAATAGCTTTAGGGATGGAGGGTTCCTCCTCCGTACCTACTGAACCACCACAAAAGACGGGCAAGACTATATGGCCTACCAGTACAGCTGCACCTCGTGTCTGACCCTCAGCCTGTGGTTGACGGTCTGGTAGAGGAATCAGGCTTCACCGCCTCTGATATGGCAGGTACCTCCATGGAAGCCGCACAATGTTGTGCAGAGGGCACATCTGTAGAGGCTTTTCAGACGTCTGTATCCTACGCTGGGGGGTTAACTAGTGCTTTCAGTAGGTTGATCAGATCCCCCCGGTCCCTTTAATCTCAAGACTCCAGGCCTTCCTCCCTTCAGATGCCCGCCAGGCCTCTTAAAAAGGATAAAAGGAAGCATCTCTCTCTCCTCCTCCTACTGAAAGCATGCCTGACTGTCATGCTGTCAGCCAAAGTCTCTCTAATGCCTTCATGGCCTTGCGTCCTAACATTCCTCCTTCAATTTTGAGTCCAAGGTCTCAAACTACAGTCCCAACCATGAGGGAAGAGGAAGATCTCCCGATTTTCATCTGAAGAATCCCTTTCATACACTTTCAGCTTTCTTTTGTCTTGGGTGTGGTTCCCCAGAGAAGCAATTGTTGACCCTGACTTACCCAGCTGAGGATTTCACCTTTTGGGAAACCATTTCCAAGATGCAAGAGCATTTTAGTGGGAATCCTCTGAAATGACTGAGGTCCAAAAAAGGTATTATGACCTCATTCAGATGGATTCCCCAAGCCTGAGTGCTGTTTCCCTTATTCTGACTGCTTTCCTGGATGCCTTCTCCTCAGCATCCTTAACTCGTGACTCAACCACCTTCTCCACACAGACCTGATGAACTGCCAAGTATCTCCTAAGTGTCCACCAGCAGACCCTGCCACCATCTCCATTTCCACAGATGAGGCATCTTTTACCCACCACCACTGTCCTTCCTGCTGACAAAGATTGCAAAACCATGGAGCATCTAGGTAAGAAAATGTACACCTCTACTACTCTGTCCTTTAGGGATACTACTACCAGACTCGCATGGTTAAGTATGCTTTATCACTCCTGGGGAAAGCTTCCAAGGAAATGGCTGATGTACCAGATTGTGCTGCCAAAGCTTCACAGTCTTCCCTTCAGTCTCTTTCCTCCTAGGTTACCAGGCACTCTAAGTACAGTTATGATGCTGCTGAACCCTTGCCAAGGTCAGCAGCTACTTTTAAGGTATTCTTGGATGCACCTCCAGCCCCTTCCAGATGATTTTAGGGCAAAGCTGATTGATACCCCCCCCCCCGGACAACACAGCTTTGGTGCAAAAGTGGCTGATTTCTTCAGCAAAAGGGGAACAAAATGCAAGATCTGAAACACCTGCTAGTCTCCCCTATTCCAAAGTTTCAAAGAAACTACCTAGCTAAAGCACAGTTCATTAATGAACATTCTCACCCTGCTGCTCCCTCAAGGTCTAGAAAACCAACTGGAAAGCAACCACCTCCAGCTAGAGCTACACCATCTTCTAGCCAGAGGCCGCCCTTTCGAGACAGGGCAGGATGCATCTGACTACCTGCCAACCTTACAATGCCCTCCTCCCCCTCTTCCTCTGTTGGTATGCCTCTCACTGCCTCCGTGTGGACATCCATCACCTCAGACAAATGGGTCCTTTCAATCCTTCAAAATGGTATTTCATGACCTGCCTTATGCCCCCAAAGCAAAAAGGTATCCTACAACCTCCAAAACAGCTGCACCTCTTGCAGCCAGTGCTACGAACACTGCTGGGTCCAGGCACTATCGAACCAGTGCTTCCTGCTGCAAAAGGAAGAGGTTTCTACTCCAGGATTTTCTTGGTTGCAAGAGAAGACTGTCCTTTTGAAACTAATTCTGCATGTTTCTACCTATTCCTAAAGGTTCCAACCTTCAGGAGGTTGACCTTGGCAACCCTTTTTCCCCTTTTGATTCCCAAGGGGTTTATGGCCACCTTAATTATTAAGGATGCCCTTCACATCCCTGTAAAACCCACTTTCAGAAAATACCCGAGTTCTTGGTGGGACCTTTTCACTTTCAATTTTGCCATTTGGGCCTTCCACTGTACCCAGAATTTTCATCAAATGTTTGCCTCTAGTGATTGCCTTCTGCAGGACAAAGGGAATCCAGATATTTCTTTTATATGGACAACCTGCTGATGGGCAACTAGAACACCCTCCTGGAACATGTACACATTGTTGTTTCCCTCCTACAGTCTCCGGGATTCAAATAACCTGAAGTCCCACTTGGAACCTACTTAAGACATTGTCTTCTTGGGGTGAAGAATTCAGACAGATTCCTCAAAGCCTACCTTCCCCTCCAAAAGGTGGGAAGCTTGACATCTACTTCTGGTCCTTCAATCAGCAGAACTGACAGCAAGGCAGTACCTCAGGCTCTTTGGCTACATGGCAGCCACTATCCCCATGTTACCATTAGCAAGACTTCATATGAGAAAGTTGCAATGGTACCTTTAGTCAGTCTGGGCCCAACACTCCCACCCCTTTGAGTACAGGGTCCCCCTTCTACCATGCCTCAAACTAGAAATCCAGTGGTGGCTGACGCAAGTAATCCCCCCCAACCACCTCTACCCACACACAACATGCCTCAGACTTGGGCTGGGGAGCAACTCTGGGCCATCAAAGTGCAGGGTCTGTGGCCAGAGCCACACAAACAAGAACACCTCAGTGTTCGAGAGATGAGGGCAATTCTCCTGGCCCTTCAATCTTTCCAACCATATCTATGGCAAGGCCCACTAAGATTTTCATAGACAATACCACAGTTCTGTGATATTTCAGTAACAGGGAGAACAAAGTCTTACTTTGCAGGCTAACTCTCCTAGTATGGGAAATGGTCACCTCACAGGGAGTGACCCTGCAGGCAGTTTACATTCCCTGTCTGCAGAACTTGCAGGCTAGACTATCTCAGCAGAACCATCACAAACAACAACTAATGGATGCTTCACAGGGATGTTTTCCTGGATCTGGTCTACGGGTAGTGTACTCCCCCAAAAAGACCTGTTTACCTCCTCCATAAACAGGCATCTTCCTGGATTCTGCACCAGGATACCACATCCTCTGGCACTAGCAACAGATGCCTTCTCAATTTCTTGGAAGGGGAAGTTTTTCTATGCATCCCCCACCCCTTTCTGCTTGTCCAGAAGGTCCTGCTGGCCAACCAAAAGTCTTGACTCCCTACTGGCAAAGACAGCATTGGTTCCCCCAACTCCAGTTATCCAAGGGCAATAACCACAAGTTACCCCTCAGAGTAGACCATGTCACACAACACAAGGGATCCCAAATACACCCACAGTGGCAGTTAGTGCACCTTACCCTGTGGTTGATAGGATTCTGATCCCCTTCAGACACCCTTACATGCTCACTGTCCTGCAGGAGGCCAGAGATTTTATGTATGGTGTCACAAGACTGTTGGGACCTGCTTGTAAGCGAGACTCCTTTAGTTCGGTCTTACCTGTGTGAACTTCTACAGACAGGATTGGCCTATTCCTCCATTAAAGCCCACTTGTCTGCTGTTTCAGCATGCCTTCCTCTGGACTCCCAATCTAGCATCCAGACTACCAACTAAGCTTTTTCTCAAAGGGGTTCTTCACCTGAGGCCCCCGCAGGAAACCCTCCCCACCCCATGGGACCTTTAATTATGCTTTGGAAAAGCTCATGCTTCCTCCATTTGAGCCAGCAGACAAAGCTCCCCTAAGATACTGTACATGGAAAACTGTAGTACTCGTGGCCTTGACCTCAGCCAGAAGAGTATCGAGCCCTCATGGCTATTCCACCTTTCCTAGATTTCCACAATGACAGGGTTACTCTTAGAACTAACCCTTCATTCATGCCCAAGGTGGTGAATGACCTGTCCCTGAAACAAGCCATCCACCTTACCCACCTTCTTTCCTAACCCACAGGGGGGGCAGTGAGATAATACTTCACTCCCTGGATGTTCACAGACCACTCTGGTTCTATCTGCATAAAACCAAGCCCATCAGACAGGCTGATCAACTCTCTCCTTCCCCCCCCCCCCCCCAGAGCCCTAGGTTAAGGCAGTAGCCAAACTAACTATCTCTACCTGGATTTCCAAAGCAGTCACCTTCTGCTACAAACACTGTGGGGAATCCCTGCAAGGTACTGTTACAGCACACTCCACCTCCTCAGGAGCCTTCTTCAGGGGTCTGGATAACTTTACCATTATTGAAGTAGCCACTTGGTCATCAGTGCACACCTTCACCAAACATTACAAGTTAGACTACATTTCCAGAGCCAGGGTGGATTTTGCCAGGGCTGTCCTTCACTGGTTCCTGGAGATTGCCTCTAGACCACCACCCCCTCCTTCACAGTGAGCTTTGGCACTCTCCCATATTTTGAATACTGCAGCATAGGAATAGATGGACACAGAAAAGTAGTGTAAAATCTTACCATAACCATAGATGTCCTTCTCTTCCATGTTGCAGTATTCCTTCCCACTCTCCTCCTCCTGTTAGGCTGCATTTCTCTTACCAGGACTGGTTTTGTCTGGGGCTCAGTTGTGAGGGCTGGTGCATACAGAAGTCACTTACGGCAGACGTCCCACGCACTATACCGTGACCGAAAACGTTTGTATACTGGCCGGATGTTCTTGAAGCAAGAGGAGTAAACCCATATGTTGAATGCTGCAACATGGAAGAGAGGGACGTCTCTGGTTATGGTAAGATTTTTTACACCACTTTTCTTTCTGTTGGATACAGGTAAGCAACATCTTTATTTTTCCAAGTCAGAGTGGTTATTTTGCAGCAAAGCTCTGGATTAGAGGTCCCACATGTTTCCCAGGGGAAAGAGATCCTTGGAGCACACATTTTTCTAAATCGTGATGGTCCCACCACACAAGACTGCTTGTGAGGAACATGCCCTAGTGATATAGGAACTCTAGTCAGTAATGCACCCTGTATACAAAGTGATTTTTCTTGTCACTTCCATCGGGAAAGTTTGTATTTTTTGTCTGTAGGTTTAGTAAATCGACCATAACCAGGGCAAGATCTGTGGCAGAACCACAAAGGATAGAGATGCTTAACCAGAGGCCACAAGCTTTATGGGGATGTTGGCACATGTTGCTGAAAGCCCATGAAAAATGCAGTATAACTGAATACAGTTTGCTTTCTGCATTAGCTTAGAACTTACTGCCTGAGGTCCTTTATAAATGTAACTGCCAGCTTTGCCATAGCATAAAATATGAAGAGGGGGGCATGGTAGTGTTTTAATATTTAACCTAACATCCTCTTGCCGTTAAGCAGTCCTCTGCATTTCTTTCCTTTTTCTCCCTCCATGAAATCACTTCTGTTTTTAATGGTCACCTACATTAGAAATATTTTATCTGATGTTAAACAACTTTTTATTCATCACTGATGGGTTCAGTTCCGAGCCCTCGGAACAGAGTTGGCCTTTTTACCACGCTCTCGCCAGCCAAAAACTCTTGAGCTAAGCTTCTACCCAGGATGCCCTTCTCCCTGTTACCTCTGATCTCGTTTGCCGCATAGCCATGAAGCTGCATTTCAGCCGAGCTCTCAGCTAACTGGAAATTTGATATTTTGTGTGGAAAACTTGATATTTTCTCTCTAAATAAGTGAGCGATTAGTATCTCCAGTGTTTTGTTTCTTCTGTCAGACATTTTTGTTCATTCTTGCAGATGGGTTCGGGAGCTGATCCTCTGCTCAGAGTTGGCCTACTACAAGGCCAAGTCCCTATCCCATGATGCACCTAGAGTTACCTCAGATCTAGTTTGCCGCTGCAATAGATTGGAAGTTCTCGCTAGCTCTAGGCAGTAAAAACTTCTTTTTTTCTTCAATATATTTTATTATAATGATAAAATCTTTGATGTTTATCTTTAGATACTTAGATTATTGTGTAGTTTCCCTTCCCCTGGTGTTCCTCTTTTCTCTATTAGTAATCCGCTCTTTTGGCCAGTTAGGCCTTGTTAAATCTTTAATAGTTCTTGGATTGGATTGTATGCTTAGAGTAGTGACCTTTCTGTCAGTGTGATGTGTCTGTAGAAATGTGAATAGTGACTTTTCTGTCACAGCCTTAATATATTTAGTATTTAGAGTTTTGAATAGTGACTTTCTGTCACAACTTTGATACAGTTTAGATACTAGTTTAGTGTGTGTGCGCGGTTTACTATTTTAGCCCATAGTTTTAAAAGGGCTTATTTGATATTTCGGGTCTATATTAGAACACCGAACATTCAAAATGTCAAGTGTTCTAATATCGAACCCTACCAATTGAAAATACTAAACATCGAACATTGAGAACAGCAAATTTTTTCCTAGGGAAAAAATTTGCTTTTCTAAAACGTACACAACACAAGCACACCAAACAAACAGCAGTCCGCGCACACACCTAAATTCTTAAACCTAACCCTACACTAAACTATACACACACCACTAACTATCCACTTACCTTAACCCAAACTCTAACCCTAAGGTCCGTCACTATTGCACACTCACCTCACCTGCTCCCTAGCCCTAACTTGCCTACCCTGCCCTAACCCTCACGTCCACACAATCGCACACATACCTAACCCGCACCCTAACCCTCATGTCCACACAATCGCACACTTACCTGAACCCGACCCGTAACTTTCCACCAGAGTGCTGAAAATACCGAAGCAACAAACGGACAACCGAATTCTTTACCTAGGAAAAAATTGGGTTTTCTGTTTGTTGGATATTTTCAGCTTTCTCTGAAAATATAGACCCGATATTTCTTGTTTCGATGTGGCTAGTTTTTACAGCACCCTATTTGATCATGTGTTACAGTATGGCTGACCAAGACGAACACCCTAAATCAGGGTTTAAGAAATGTCCCAAATGTGGGCAGAAAATGTCTGTCACTGACAGTCATGTGAATTGTGTTTATTTGGGAGCATTGCATCTTCAGGAAAGCTGCTCCATCTGTCATTCTTTCTCTTCTAGGGATCTCCAGGAGAGAGAGAGAGAGAGAGTTAGACAGAGGTTTTCTTGAACCTTACTTACAAGAAGCTTTGAGCAACCAGGACGGGTCCAGCAAATCCTCAGTCTTCTAAGACTTCTACTTCTGAGGTAAAGAAATAAAAAAAAATCTTTGTTAGTTCCACAGACCTCTGAGCCGACCGTCTTGTCCTTTCGGAACCGGCATCCAAAGTGCCCAAGTCTCCACTCCTGCAGTCTGTACCTCTCCTATCCACTCATCTTGGTCTTTGATTAGCCTTTCCAATTTGTATGTGGATCATGTGGTGCAGAAGCTTTTACAGGCACCAGCCTTTGCTAAATTCTTATCGGCTCTGACCTAAACTGCTTTGGAACTGAAGACTCTTTTACAATCTACTACTCTTCCTACTCAGACATACAGGTCTTTCGGAGCTGGACTTGACGGCTGAGCCTTCGGAGCCGACTCCTGCTCCAGTGCCTTCAGCTCAGTTTACTCTGATGCTCTTCGTGCCGATCGAGGAATCTAGGAGCCGCCACACTATGGTTGGGTCTGGGGAGGATAGTCGGACCGACTTTTCAGTTCCGACTCTGCCTCTCTTGGCTTCTACCTCTGGCTCCGAGCCCACTGTCCCAGTGCTGGGGGTATCGATGGTTTCCTCTGATCTGTCGGTCCAACCCAAAAGCGCCCATCTGCTTTTGCTTCACAGATCCTTGCTAAGCGTAGAGACACAGAGCCTCAGGAAGCCCCATTGGGTGGCCCCTGCTCTTTTGAGACCTCACCAGAAGCCCCCACTGATGAGGTTCCAAGGAAGAGGATCTGTAAGAGGAAGCATTTAGACTCCCCACAGGAGTCTCACATCAGATACCAACTTGGATGAATCAGAAGGGTCCCCACGTTCCCCCCTCTGAGGATATCCCATTTGCTAATATATCAGAAATCCATAGGCAGAGGGTTGACTGGCAGTCCACCAACCCTACTGAAGACGAGTCGGTTCTCCTGAAGGCTTTCTGGTCTCAGCCCTCCACCTCTTGTTTATGCAACTGGTCTCACGAAGGGCATGTGAGTTTCCAGACACCATGAAGGCTGTCCCCAGGAGGCCTAATTTATTTCTGCCCCCAGGACAAATCTTTTCTTACTAAGGGTTTGCCAGTTGATGCAATGG
Organism: Protopterus annectens; assembly: GCF_019279795.1. Classification (NCBI taxonomy): domain Eukaryota; kingdom Metazoa; phylum Chordata; order Ceratodontiformes; family Protopteridae; genus Protopterus; species Protopterus annectens. The sequence continues at coordinate 614,025,134 of NC_056729.1, read as the reverse complement.
TGGTAGCGGTAGCCACCAAAAAGGAAATTTCAGAAACTTCTATCCATCTTCCTAACAGATTCTAGGATCATGGATATATATGGGAAGCGCACTTACAGTTCAGCGACTTTTGCACTGCGTTTGCTCAACTGTCTAACCCATTTTACTAGACTGCAGAGAGATCTAAAAGAGCTCGGAGGTCCATGCGCTTCATTTCATATGCAGCTGATGGAATGAGCAGGGTAGCGGGTACAGGAATGTATTTTAGGAGATGCACCTGGATGCGCTGGTGTTACTTCGCGGAGCCCTTTAAGTCATCCTTCGTAAATACCCCTTTTGATGGCTCGTCCCTTTTCGGGCCCAAAGTTAAGGAAACTTTAACCAGGTGTGAGTAGGAAGGAAAGGCTCTCTGCTGTTGGGAGTCCATTTTTTCACCCCCTACCAGACCCTACACCAAGGGTCAAAGTGGAGGAAAGATGTGGTTCCACAAACCCAAGGAGCCTTTCAGGACACGTGGTGAACCCCCATCCAGGGGCATAGGAGGGGGCAATAATGGAAGACGCTGCCCTTGCGGCAGGGGGGGGTCCACAAAACCAGGGCGACAGAACAGAAGTTCTTCGTGTTTCACTGTTGTAGTCCTTACATTTGGGTAATCTGCTGGCAGGTTGCCCTCAGTTGGCCTAATTAACCAAGTCTTTGGTCCTGCGTCGGTTGCTGTTCCTTCTTCCATGACGTCAGGTCGTCAGGGGTATAAAACATGCAGCCAGTGCTATTACATCAGTCTTTCTTGCCGTGTGGTGCCCGAAGCAGAAGCAGTTCGCAAGTGCCGGTTGGCTGACTCCTGAAATTTTCATTTTCGAGTTTCAGAACTGAAGTCTTCAACTTAAAGCTAGGTACCCTGTTGGGGAAACTTTCTATTGCTCCTTACCGATGTCTGTAAAGGTTTAATAATTGCATTAGTTGTGGAAAGCAAATACCTCATGAAGATTTTCATTTGTACTGTATTCCTTGCCTAGGCCCTGACCACAACGTACCTTGCTGTTGGTTTTGTGCTTTATTTAATCAGCGCATTATCCGTCTGTACATTTATGTCTCTAAATATTTAGGTTCTCTGTTTATCCAGAAATGTCGTCTGTTAACCATCCGACTACCGGGATTCCGAAAAAACGCAAAGATAAAGACCAGAGACAGGCAGTCTGTCCAACACTGCTGACGACGCTTCTCCTAAGCCAGTCGCCAGTTCACTGGTACGCTTTTGCAGCCCCTGATACCCGCTACTTCTGATTCACAGGCTTCTACTGAGACCCATTCGGAGTCCGGTATACCGCGAGATGCTTAATCTATGGAACCCACAGATATCTCTACTTTGGATGGGTCCGAGCCGCTGTGCAGTCACCGGCTTCTGAGTCTGTATTCAGGCCTACAGACTTGCATATGAAACTGACTCCACCTTCAATGCTAAGGCCTAAATCTCGATCTCTGTCTAAAAAACCGACACCTAGGCCACATGTTCAGGCCCCTATGCCTAAAAACAAATTATCAAAATGGCTGTAGATCTAATTGCTCTAATCAGGGGTAGTCACCCCCCCCCCCCCCAAAGAGGCCTAGGACTGAGCTTGACTTCAAATCTGATCAGCACTCTGTTTCTTCTGACTCTTCTAATGACCTGGATTTGTCCATACCTACTTATGAGGATTCTGATGCAGATGATTCCATTCCCTCTGCACCCCCCCCCCCCGAGAACTTTTCTTTTGGGGAAACTTTACGTACCTTTAAGGGAGCATTTCCACTGGGAAAGTCAGGAATTTTCTGATTCAAAAAAGAGGCTTAAGGATTTCCTTCTACCTCAGCATAGGCCTTTGACTATACCTCCTGTACTAGACATTGTTGTGTTTTCAGAATCCAGTATTCCCTGCCTCCAGCTCCTAGTAAACCGGATACTACAGCGTTCCCGAGTCCCACAAGTTCCTTTTCAAAAATCCTGTTTCAGACCCAGAAACCATTTCTCAGGGGCCCAAGGGCATTAAGGCTTCTACTGATAGAAATCCTATCCCTTCTGATAGAGACTCCCGGGCGCTGGATAGATGGGGTAAAAAGGTTTATACTTCTGCAACCTTGGCAATCAGGGCTTTAAACTGCCAAATTTCATGTTAAAATATCAACAGCATATTATTCGACTGCTTAAACAGAAAATGATGTTGATTTCTGAGTGTGTGTGGAAAATAAAGATTTACAGGATTTATTGCATTCTGCTGAACAAGTTGGAAAACTTACTTTGCAATGTGGTTTTGATTCTTTAGAGGCCTCCTGCAGGGCTGCTGTCACTGGGTCTGTGCTTAGAAAGCATGCTTGGCTTAAGGAGCAATCTATGCCTGATCATGTTAAAGCAAAATTGTTGGATGCTCCTTTAAATCAAGACTGCCTGTTTGGCAATAAGGCTGAAGATGTTCTAAAAAAGATGGAGGATAAAGCTAAATCTATGCAAACTGTAAAAGATTTCTTACAAGTGCAACCTCCAAGATTTAGTAGGCACTGGCCTACTAAGAAATGGTCCTTTCCAGCTCCTTCCAGATCCTCTCAAGCCAAACCCAGAAACACCAGGTTTCAGTCCCAGGGGACTCGGAACTTAGCAATGGGGGGGGGGGCCTCCACTTCCAAATCTGGAAATAACAAGACACCCGTCTATGGTAAACGGTCTCAATGACTTTCCTCGAAAATTACCAAGCACTTACCTTTTAGCCGCCCCTTTGGGGAGAAAGATTGCTCATCATGCAAAAAACTGGGAACTCGTAACCCAGGACAAATGGGTTTTAAATAGTGTCCCAGGGATACAGATTTCATTTCCACACATTGCCAACACCAAATGGGTGGCCAGACCTGCCCCCAAATCAGTGGGCAGAGGCTCAAAAACAAGTACTTTCCCTCTTAAATATGGGGGCTATTCAACCGGTACCAGAAGAGGAAAAGGGACAAGGTTTCTATTCCAGGCTTTTCCTGCTACCCAGAAAAGACTAATCATGGCATCCGATTCTGGACCTGTCTAAACCTTTCTGGACATTCCAAAATTCAAGATGCTGACTCTTCACCAGTTACTTCTATGCTAGGCAATGATGCCTGGTTGGCAACTCTTGGATGTGCAGGTATGCTGCTTTTAAATCTAATCAGGGAATCTTGCAGAAGATGACTATGCTTCAAAGCAGGCTACTTGCATTATCAGTTCTCTGCACTGCCCTTTGGCTTGTCTACTCTGCCCAGGGTATTCACAAAGTGCCTGGCTCCAGTAATTGCATTTTGCAGGCAAAGAAATATTCAAATATATCCATACCTGGACGATTGTCTAATTCAGGCATAAAACCAGGGCATACTTCTAAATCATCTGGCGTTTTGTAAAAAGAACTTTTTTTTTTTTTTTTTTTTTAAATATGTCTGGGGTACACCATAATGAAAAGATATCACAACTGCTACCCTCTCAACAGATTACATTCCTGGGTGCAAGCTTAAATACAACTGCCCAGATGGCTTTCCTCACGCCAGAGAAGCAAATTCATTTGGTAACTTACTTCAAACAAGTGGCCACAGACACTACAAGCCTTGGGGTTCATGGCCTCCTGCATTCTTCTAATTGCATTTGAGGAAACTACAGTGGTACTTAAAAGTCAACATTGTGTCAGCCTGGAAACAATGATTCCTATCATACCTTGCCTAAGCCTGGAGTTCCTATGGTGGGCAGAGGATGCCACCAAAACAAGGGACTGCCATTCACACTACCCCTTGCCGCCCAAACCCTAACTACAGTTGCATCAGACGGGCAAATGGAACCCAAATCAAAAGCACCTACACATCAATAAAAAAAGAAATGTTAGCCGTACAGAATCCTCTGACAGTCTTCAAGGACTACGTTCTTCAGGACAACTAATGGTAAAGCTGGACAACACCAAGGTTATGTGGTACATAAATAAGCAGGAGGGTACACATTCCTATCCCCTCTGCAGACTAGCCATGGCACTGTGGAACACCGCCTTGAGCTACCAAGTGCACCTACAAGCTCAATTTCTGCCAGGAAAATTGAATACCCTGGCAGACTGACTAAGCAGAAATCTCATGGACCCACACTAGTGGAAACTGGAACCACGGATTTTCAACATGTTGACAAGCAAATTGGGGGAGCCCAGACATAGATCTGTTTGCCTTCCCCCAGCCCTACCAGTTGGACAAGTTTTGCACAAGGACTCCCCACAAAAAAACCTGGAAAGTGGATGGCTCTGTCCTTCAGCTGGAAAAACCTATCAGTCTACACCTTTCCCCCTCTGCTCCCCAAAGTTCTGTTAAAAGTCAAACAGGACAAACCAGGAACGATTTTGATTGCTCCAGACTGACCACGCCAACACTGGTACCCACTCCTGCGCAGTGTCACAAATATCTCCATGGCACCTGCCTCAGATACCTTCCTTGCTGTCTCAGAAGGAGAACCAAATTCTGCACCCTCAGCTTCCAACACTGAACCTTGCAGCCTGGCTAATCACTTAAATTCACCCTTAGCATCCCTCAGCAAACCTGTGATGGAGGTCATCTTGGAGGCGAGAAGACCTAGTACTAGAAAATCTTATGCTGACAAATGGAAAAGATTCTGTGCCTGAAGCCATTCTTTAGGGATGAGCACAGCAGCGCCCAATTTACCTCAGATTTTGCAATACTTAACTGAGATGCTTCCCAAGGGCCTGTCTTTTTTTCCTCTTAAAATCCACGCTTCAGGCATTTCAGCTCACTATAACACAGAACCACCCCTGCTCAAGCAGTATCTCAGAGGGGCAAAGAACTTTACACCACCCAGGAGAGCTACTCCCCCTGCCTGGGACCTAAACTTTGTTTTGGAGAAGCTCACTCTACCTCCTTTCAAGCCAGCTGCTACTGCAGACTTAAAGTTTATTTCTTGGAAAACAGCCTTCCTTTTAGCAATCACTTCATCTAGAAGTTTATCTGAATTACAGGCCCTTATGGCAGTGAAGCCTTTCATCATCTTTCATGCGGACAGGGTATCTGAGGGACCAGTCCATTATTCATGCCCAAGGTGGTTTCCAGTGTGGCTCTTAATCAGTCCATTCATTTGCCAACCTTCTTTCCCAATCCACAGAACAAAGGGGAACGGATTCTGCATTCCTTGGACGTACACAGACAACTTAGATTCTACTTGGACAGAACTAAATTTCGAAGAAAATCTGAACATTTCCTAGTAGCATTTGCTGCTCGGGCAGAGGGGAAGGCTATTTCAAAACAAACCATTTCTAAATGGATAAGCCATTGCATTAATTTCTGCTATAAGCACCATGGAAATCCTATCCCCCAGGGGATCGGATCTCACTCCACCAGGGCTACATCTACTTCTGCAGCCTTTCTCAGAGGTGTTCCTACCAGGGATTCTAGAAGCTGCTACCTGGAGTTCTGTACGTACTTTTACCAAGCATTATCATATACCAATTTTCTCTAAATCCAGCGCTGGCTTTGCCACTGCTGTCTTGCAGGGCCTTATAGCTAGTTCTAATGCTGTATAAATTCCTCCTCCCCAACCATAGCTTTGGGAATCTACCCAAATGTAATGACTGCAACAGTGAAACAAACATAGTACAGTTGTGTGCACTTAACATAAATGTAGATGTTGGTGTATTCACTGTTTCAGTCCTGGTTACTCTCCCTCCAGCCCCCTGTTTTCTGACTATACCTGTACTTTCTTTTAATATGCTTAACAGCCTTTTTGGTGTATTTGCTTTTGGTTGGAGGTATATTTGTATGTTTTAATTTTATTTGCTCCCCATTTGGGGGGCACCTGATATATGGGGCAAGAAAAACTGATGTAATGGCATCAGCTGCATGTTTTTATACCCCTGACAACCTGACGTCATGGAAGAAGGGACAGCAACCGACGCAGGACCCAAGACTTTGTTAATCAGGCTGACTGAGAGCAACCTGCCAGCAGATTACCCAAATGTAATGACTGCAACAGTGAATACACTCTAACATCTGCATTTTGGTAAGTGTACACAACTGTACGTACTTTGGAAAGCCCTACCAGCGCTCCTGAAAGGAGGCCCAGACTGTCCTTCTCTGGAGGCAGTCTGGGGACGCTTATCTTTGTATCCAGACACCTGGCTCAAAATAACAAATGACAGCTGGGTACAAATATTTCCAGAGGATATTTAATTCCTTTTGTCACACACCCCCCCCCCTCCATAGGTTCATAGGTTCATACTAGGCTATCTGCCCTAGGGCATTTATAAGCCTAGCCAGAGTATGTTTGGCTTTCGCCACCCATTTTAAATTAATTTTGCTATGCCGTTTTTCGAGGTTAGTATACTGTGCCTCTGTCTAACAGTGACACAGAAGTGATACCCGGGGTAAACCTACGATCTCCCATCCACTCATCAAGATTCCTCTTGAAGAGAGTCAATGAGGGACTCTGCCTAACCTGGACTGGGATTTTATTCCAGAGTGAAGGGAGCCTCTGGGTTATGAATCTGTCCCTCCAGCATGTCCTATTTATTTCAGTGCTGAGGTTCAAGTCTCTCGAGCATGTAGCTCGATGGGATTTGGATTTTTTGAGGTGCAGCATATCCCTTTAATTCCGGGTTGGACGTGGCTTTATACGTCAGGCACAGGTCGCCTCTGAGCAGGTGGTATGCCACTGAGTAGAGCTGGAGTTTCTTTAACCGGGCAGCATATGGCATCTGTTTGAGCCCTTTGATCCTCTTGGTGAGGTACTTTTGGGGTCTTTCCAGTTGCTGCAGGTGTTTGGTAAGGTGCATCCCAAAAGGGGCATTGTACTCTATTATGGGCCTGATGAGGGATGAGTAAAGAGGCACAATGACCTCCCCTAATCTAGATGTGAATCCCTTCATGATTAGGTGGGCTATATAAAATGTTTTTCTAACCACTTTGGCCACGTGGTTGTTAAATGAGAGATTGCTATCAACTTGGGTCCCCAGGTCCCCAATTACTTCTGTACTTAATGGATTACCACCTATGTGGTAATTCTGTGGGCTGTTTTTGCCAAAGCTTTTTGGCGTTAGCTTGAGGCCATGGCTCTGGCACCAGTTGTCTATTTCTATGAGGCCCTTTTGGAGAATGCTTGTGTTGGCAGGAGAGTCCATTATGGCGCCCAGTTTGCAGTCATCTGCGAACTTGGTCAGCCACGGTCCTTCTGTGTTGGCCTGTACCTCCGAAAAATGTATACCAAACAAGGGAGGTCCCAGGACTGAGCCTTGTGGGACGCCACTTTTAACTGGTTTGGAGTCTGACATGGCTCCAGCAATTCTAACCATGTGGGTTCCGTCCTTGAGCCAGTTTGCAACCCATCTAGTGACATAGGGGTTTATATTTAAGCTGGTGAGCTTATCTATAATGCCCGAGTGGGGTATTGTATCGAAGGCTTTTGCGAGGTCCAGTTAGGCTGTGTGGACCACCTTCCCTTCGTCAATGGCCTTGGTGTCCATTGACGAGAAAAATCCCAGACGTTCCACCCAGTTACAGGGAGCAGGCAACAATAGAGGTGCTAACAAGAGTCATCCAAGCAGTCCCAGCAGACCAGATAGGATCCAGAACTTAAGATTTTTAGTTCCAAAAAAGACAGGGGATTGGAGACCTATATTGGACCTCAGCTGACTAATTCCAGGTGTTTCTGTACCTAGACAATTGGCTCCTCACCACCACCAGGTATCAACTCATACATGCTAGGGACACCACTCTTTCACTCTGCAGTCAGCTGGGCATTACAGTAAACTTAGAAAAATCTGTCATGTCACCATCGCAATATAGGTTTTTATTGGAGCAAAACTGGACACCAACACCACCACTCTGAGACTCCCAGCAGAAAGAGTGTCACTACTCCATCAGCAGGTCCACAATATCATATCCAGAAACAAGGCTGCAGTATCAGAAGTACTAAAATTGCTAGGCATGATGGCAGCTGCAATACTAGCCATATCATTAGGCCGCATGCACATGCGGATTCTGCAATGGCTGTTCACTTGATGATCTTACCAAGAGCTCCCAATGTCTCCTGTTATAATCAAGAACACATGCAAAAAGGATCTTCATTGGTGGTTGACCTCTCTTCATGTCACTATAGGTTGTCCTTTTGTTCTACTCCCACCAGCGGCCACAGTGACCACGGATGTTTCCCTGACGGGGGGGGGGGGGGGCATTTTCAGGGAAGAACAGCCCAAGGCACATGGACCAATGGTCACATCTGCATATCAATGTCCTAGAGATGAGAGCAGTACCGTTGCAGTACTTCCAGGACTCTTTCTCTGGGTACAATTGCGATTGACTGACAAAATGTCAGTGGTCTGGTACTTGAATAAACAAGGAGGAACCAGGTCCACCCCCTTTGTCGCAAGGCCTGAAGAGTATAGAAGTGGGCTGTATCCACCCAGCACTTTCTGTTAGCAACGCACATCCCAGGGAAATCCAACGTAATAGCAGACAAGCTGAGCAGAGCAATTTTGTTGCATCACAAGTGGTCCTGAGGACAGGATATTCCGCAGGTGGGGCCAGCCTTGCTGTGGTTTTTTCGCCAACCACATGAACATGAAATGCAGAAGCTACTTTGCCCTGATTTCCCTGCTGGGAGAAGCCCCAAGGGACGCACTTGTACACGATTGGCCTCCGGGTCTCCTCTCTTCCCACCAATCCTGTTGATACCCGAAGTACTACAGAAAGCAAAAGCCCTGGGAAGGACCATCATTCTAATAGCCCCTCATGGCCTCATCAGATTTGGTTCCCTTTTCTTCGACTTAAATCAGTTGGAGGACCCCTGGATTCTGAACCCAGTTCCAGATCTTCTTACACACTTGGGTGAACTTCATCCCTCTCTTCAGTCCCTGAAGCAGACAGCTTGGCTGCTCCAATTCCCATCATAGCCAGGTTCCATAACCTTTCTAATGAGACAAAGTAAATTCTAATATCCTCATAAATCCTTTGAGGAAGCTATACCTTGGCAAATAGAAAACATTTTCTATATGGGACTCTCAAAACAATATTGATCCCTACCTAGCACCTATGGCCTCTGTACTACAGTTCTTGACCATGATTTTCAACAAAGGATCTGCAGCAGTAAGTTCTTGTTCAACATGCTGCTATCTCTAATTTTCACCTTGGATTTGAAGGATTGAACATAATGCCACACAAACTATCCAAATACTTTCTCAAAGGGACCTTTCATCTCAGACCACCTGTGAAATCTCCATATACCCCATTGGAATCTAAATTGTATGCCTTTTCACATTATTCTCCCTCCATTTGAACCAGCTTCCTCATGTGATTTGAAATTTTTGTCATGGAAGACTATCTTTTTAGTAGCTATCACTTCTGCCCGCAGAGTGTCAAGAGCTTCATGCCTTGTCCATTAAACCTCCTTATTTGATTTTCCATGCTAACAGTCTCACTACAAACTAATCCCTCCTTTTTGCCTAAAGTCTGTACTGAAGCCAACCTTAATCAAATTATTGATTTGCCAGTATTCTTCCCCAATCACTCCAACAATTTGGAATATATGCTGCACAAACTTATGTTCATAGACAGCTCAGATTTTACTTTGATAGAACAAAATACTTTAGGAAAGCTGAACAGCTTTTAATTTACTTTTCAAATTCCAGAAAAGGTATGCCAGTGGCCAAAACAACTCTGGTTATCAGATTGTATCACATTTGCTTATTCAGCTGCTAATATGCCCTTGCAACAAAAAATTAAGGATATTCTATCAGAGCAGCGTGTACATCCTCTGCCTTTTCTGCTAGACTTCCTATAGGTAGGTAACATTTGTGCAGCAAGACCTCATACCTTTATCACTTATTACAAAGTGGACAGGGCCTCTTTTGGGTCTACTGTCTTGAAAAAACATACTCCCGTGAGCCACCTGAGATGGTGCTTCGGACGCTACCCATATGTAAGAATGATTGGCAAGATAGAACAACTTCACATAAAGAAGTTATGTACTTGCCATAACGTTCCATGTGAGTTGTTCATCTCGCCTTAATTCTTACTTCCCACCCTCCTACCCCCTCCAGGGTTTTTCGAAGACCGAGATGCTGGATTCTTCCTGGTTGCTCAACCCTTATTTAACTTTCTCTTATAGTGATAGAATGACACATGGTATTATATGCAGCAAACAAGATCTGAGGTAACTCTAGGTGCATCATGGGATAGGGATTTGGCCTTGAGCTATCTGAAGACCTCGAGCTTTGTAGTAGGCCAACATGGAGCTGAGGACTGGCTCCAAACTCATCTGTAAGAATGAAGGCAAGATGAACAACTCGCATGGAACGTTATGGTAAGTACATAACTTTTCCTTCCCAAAGTTTTTTCTGAATTTTTCATTAGCCAGACCATTGACCTACCCAGTGTTCTTTCCGAATTTTTCAATAAAGGTGAGTACTGCCTACACTCCTTGGATGTATAGAGATTTTACCTAGACAGGACCAAACCTATCCATAGGAAATTAAAAGCTGTTCAGACTTTTTCTTGGCCTAGAATGGGAAATGCTGTTTCCAAGGTTACTTTATCAAAATGGCTAAGGGACTGCATACGTTTCATCTATTCCCTCATAAAAGGACCTATGCCAAAAGTTAAAGCTCACTCCACTAGATCTATGGCAACATCTGTAGCTTTCCATTTCAGGGCTTCTGTGGATGACACTTGTGCCAAGCCTCATACCTTTATCAATCATTACAAATTGGACTTGGTCTCCAGAGGGAGAGCTGCCTTCGGCTCATTGGTACTCTGGGAATGTTCTTCTATAAGGGCTGCCCGTGGACATCAAGGTAGCTTGGGATTCTGTCCCATCAATGAATGGAAAGATTAACAACATCAATAGACGTTATGTCTTAACATAACGTTCCATCTGTGGTGTTCATCTTCCATTTATCACTTCCCACTCTCCTTCCACCTCCAAAGGCTCCTGGGGATGCTTTGGGTTCAAATTGTGTCCTAAGGTATTTGCACAGAAGTGGCCTCTGCTTTACTCTATCTCTAGCAAACTTGATCTGAGGCAACAGGGAGAAGGCCATTCTGTGTAGAAGCTTAGCTCAAGAGTTTTTGGCTGGCACGAGCTTGGTAAAAAGGGCGACTTTGTTCCGAGGGCTCTGAACAGAACTCATCAGTGATGAATGGAAAGATTAACAACACAGGTGGAACATTATGGTAAGATATCTATTTTGTTACAGTTCTTTACTAGTTACCTTCTTCATTTCAGTTTGACAGGCAAACTTTGAAATTTGTTCCATTATGGGATTCTTTACTATACAATAAAGCAATGTTAATGTATCTGCAATAACTCCATTAGCATGCAGACTATAACTGTATTTACAGTGGTCTTCAACATTTAGTAGCAACATGCTTCACATTGGTAAGCAGTTTAAGTACTTTGTATAATGTGTGTTTAAGCTGCTTTACACCATACTCTAAGAAGGTTGTGTATGTTCTAGCAGTGTATAACATACATGCATATAAAGAAACTTATATTTTGAGTTGCATTATATTTTTTAAATTTGCTACTAAACTTTGCTGGAGATTTGAAATGAGGAGCAGAAGATGTTCTTAGTGTTTCACTGTTGCATTCATCACACTTGGGTTATCTGCCTGCAGGTAGCCCTCAGTCAGCCTGAATACCAGAGTGTTGGGATTTCTGCATCAGTTGCTGTCGCCTCTTCCATGACGTCAGGGGTATAAAACATGCAGCCGATGCCACTACATCGGTCTTTCCTGCTGAGAAGGAGCCCAAAGCAGTTAGCAATTGCTGGTCGGCCGCTTCCTGAAATTTTCATTTTTCAAGTTTCATACCTGAAGTCTTCTAAAGCTAAGTACCCCATTGGGGATTCTTTTTTTCTTGCTCTAGCTAATGTCAGAAACAATGTAACAATTGTCTTGCCTGTGGAAAGCAAATGTCTCAGATTTTCATTCTTACTGCATCACCTGTTTAGGCCCAGACCACAATGTCCTTCGCTGTTGGTTTTGTCGCTTGTTTAACACCCGAACCATTCGTCTTCTGGCTATTTTTGTAGCTAAATTCTTTTTCTCTTGTTCTCCATATTCCAAAATGGCTTTGGTAAGCCATCTGACTACCGATCTTCCGAAAAAGTGCAAAGACAGACCACACAGGTAAACTGCTGATGACTCTTCCGCTAAGGTAGTAATCAGTCTGCTGGTACTCTGGCACCTTTGCACCCCCTGATGCCCACTTCTGCAGTTTTGCAGGCCTCTGCTGAGACCCCATTCCCAGTCTGGTACGCCATGAAATGCTTCTTCGACTATGGAACCTGCGGATGTCTCCACCTTGGATGGGTCTGCTGCCGCTGTGCAGGCACCAGCTTTTGTGTATTCGACCTACCGGTATTCATATTAAACATACTACATTTCCAACTAAAACTACCAAGTTTCTCAGGCCCAGAGTTCGTACTACGCTTAGAAAACCCATGTCCAAAGTTCAAACAAATGCTTAGAATGGCTGAAGACCTTATTACTCTAATTGGGGGATGTCTGACTTTACCTGCCAAAAGACAAAGAATTGAATTTTCTTGTCATTCTACAGACCAGGAGTCTGATGACTCTGACCCTTCTGATTTCCAGGACATACCCGTATCTACCTATGAGGACTGTGATGCAGAGGAATCCATTCCCTCTGCTTCCCCTCCAGAGGTTTTTTCTTTTGGTGAAACTTTTTGCATACTTTAAGAGAGCATTTCCACTGGGAATGCCAGGACTAACCTCAGTCCAAAAAGCGACTGGGAATTTTTAGATTTGCCTTAGCACAGGCCTCTAGCTATACCCCTGTCCTGGATATTGTAGATGATGTCTTCCTGGAGTCCAGTCTTACTCCTGACTCCTTACCACCAGCTCCTAGAAAATCCGACAGGTACTACAGAGTACCTGACTCTCCCAAATTTCTCTCCAAGAATCCTACTGCGGACCCAGAGACAATTTCCCAGGGACCTAAAGGCATAAAGGCTCCTACTACTTCAGACAGGGATTCTAGTGCTTTAGACAGATGGGGTAAGAAGGTATATACCTCTGCATCTCTTGCCATCCAGAGCTTTGAATTGCCAGTTTTACATTTTGAAGTACCAGCAACATATGGAACTAATTAAACAAAACATGGTGTTACCTCCAGATTGTGCAGAAAATAGATTTACAAGAGTTGATGCATTCTGCAAACCAAGTTAGTAAACATACTTTGCAGTGTGGGTTTGATGCCTTAGAAGCATCTTGCAGGGCTGTTGTCACTGGGCCTGTGCTGAGAAGGCATGCTTGGCTAAAGAAACAAGTCTTGCCTGATCATGTCAAAGCAAAATTACTAGATGCTCCCATTAAATTAGGAGCGTTTGTTTGGCACAAAAGCAGAAGTTGTTCTTAAAAAGATGGAAGAAAAAGCTTAATCTATGCAAACCGTCAGATTTCTTACAGGTGCAGCCACCTAGATTCAGTAGGTATTGGCCTTCAAAAAGCTGGTCCTTTCCAGTCCCTCTCAGGCCTTCTCGGTCCAAACCCAGGGGAAACAGTCCAACAAGACTACAGTCTCAGGGTATGCAGAGATCTAAACAATGGAGTGTTTCTACCTCAAACCCAGGGAGTGGTAAGCCACCCCCTTATGGAAAAAGTTCACAATGACTTTCCAATTATCCTTCTCAGCCATGCCCAAGTACTTGCACCCCTAGGAGGAAAACTCACCCTTCATGCAAAAAACTGGATGTCCATTACTCAGGACCGATGGGCTCTAAACACTGTATCCCAGGGATACAGATTCTACTTCCACTCACTGCCAACTCGAAGGGGGTTGCCAGCCCTTCCTCCAGACCAGTGGGGCAGAGGCTCAAAAGCAAGTACTTTCCCTTCTCCATATCAGGGCTATTCAACCTGTTCCAATAGAACAAAGGGGACAAGGGTTTCTACTCCAGACTGTTCCTGGTACCCAGAAACGAGGGCTCTTGGCGCCCTATCCTGGATCTATCTATTCTTAACACCTTTCTGGTGGTTCCAAAATTCAAAATGCTTACACTGCAACAGCTTCTTCCTGTGCTAGCCAAGGATGCCTGGTTAGTCACCCTAGACTTAAAAGAAGCTTATCTGCACATCCCCATAAGGGAGTCTTGCTGGAAATATCTACATTTCAGGGCAGGCTCTAAGCACCATCAGTTCTCTGCACTTCCCTTTGGCTTATCTACTGCACCCAGAGTATTCACAAAATGCTTGGCTCCAGCCATTGCATACTGCAGGCAGAGAAATATTCAAATCTACCCATACTTGGACGATTACCTGATTCAGGCGGACAGTCAGGAATTGCTACTTCAGCACCTGGCATGTGTAAAAGGACTTCTAACTTCACTGGATACACCATCAACGAAAAGAAATCACAACTGGTGCCCAGCCAACAGATTGTATTCCTGGGAGCAAGCTTGAACACAACTTCACAGATGGCATTTCTCACTCCAGAAAAGCAGGTCCATTTGACAAACTGTTTCAAACTGATAGCCAACAAAACCCAGCTGTCTGCAAGGAAAATACTGCAAGCCCTAGTGTTCATGGCCTCATGCTTTCTGCTAATTCCATATGCAACACTGCATATGAGAAAACTTCAATGGTACTTAAAAAGTCTCTGGTGTCAAACATTCTCAGGACCTGGAAACGATTCCTATCATACCTTGTCTAAGGGCAGAGTTCTTTGGTGGGCAGAAGCATGCAACTACAAGGGACTTCTTTCAAACTCAACCTTTCGCCACCCAAACCCTGACAACAGATGCATCAGACTGTGCATAGTGGGTGCTCACATGGCAGGCAAATGCATTCAAGAAGCCCAGAACAAATTCCCCTGCATATCAATCAAAAAGATGCTAGCTGTACAGAATGATCTGACAGTCTTCAAATACCTTATCCTTCCAGGACAGCTCCTGATAGACAACACCGCAGTTTAAACAAGCAAGGTGGAACTCATTCTTACCCACTCTGTGGGTTAGCTATGGCTCTGTGGAACACAGCCTTGTGCATCCAAGTGCACCTACAAGCTCATTTCCTGCCAGGCAAGCAAAAATCAATGGCAGACAACTTGAGCAGAAATCTACTGGACCCTCTCGAGTGGAAATTGGAGCCAAACTCATTCAAACTTCTAACCCAGATGTGGGTAACACCGGAGGTGGACCTTTCTTCCTCCCCCAAAACCACCAGTTGAGCATATTTTGTACCAGGAACCCTCTCAGCAGAGCCTGGAAGGCAGACACCGTATCCTTTACATGGGAAAACTTCTCAATTTGCCTTTCTTCCTCTGCCCCTCCTCTCAAGAGTACTACTCAAGATCTAACAGGACAGGCCGGGAGCAATCCTTATTGCATCAGACTGGCCACGCCAGCACTGGTACCCACTCCGCAGTCTGACAGCAGTGCCACCCCGGCGCTTGCATCACACACCTTCTGTCTCGGCAGGAGGGACAGACTTTGCATCCACAGCTGCAAACCTTAAACCTTGCAGCCTGGCTTTTTCCCTAAATGCACCACCAGCATCCCTCGGCAAACAGGTGCTGGACGTCGTCCTTGAGGCCAGAAGGCCTAGAACTAGGAAATCCTATGCTGAAAAGTGGAAAAGATACTGTTCGAGTCTCAAGGAAAGGACACAGCCACACAGCTGTGCCCAACTTGCCTCCAATCCTTGATTTACTTAGCATGGCAGCTGCACAGAGGCCTAGCCTTCTCATCCATTAAGATTCATGCCTCTGCCATCTCGGCTCATTATAATACTGAGCCTCCTCTCCTCACTCTCTCATCAAACCGTTCCTGAGAGGAGCTAATAATTTAAGGCCCCCAGGAGAGCTCCCACCCTGATCTGGGACCTTAACTTTGTACTGGTGAAGCTCTCCCCCCCCCCCCCTTGAACCCGCTGCTTCAGCAGAGTTAAAATTCCTGTCTTGGAAAATAACCTTACTTCTACCTTTTACTTCAGCAAGAAGAGTGTCTGAGTTACAGACACTAAAGGCAGTGGAGCCCTTAATTAATTTCCATGCTGACAGGGTTTCCCTCGGGACTAATCCTTCCTTTATGCTCAAGGTGGTATCCAGTGTGGCTTTAAACCAACCCATCCATTTGCCAACCTTTTTCCCTATCCTCAGACTAAAGGGAAAAGGATCCTGCACTCCTTGGATGTGCACAGACAGCTCAGTTTCGACCTTGACAGGACTAAGCCTTTCAGAAAATCTGACCAGCTACTAGTCAGCTTTGCTACAGGGGCAGAGGGCAAGGCTATTTCAAAGCAAACCATTTCCAAATGGATAGCACACTGAATCCATTTCTGCTACAGGCACCATGGAAAACCTACCCCTCTGGGGATCAGAACTCATTCCACTAGAGCTACTTCAACCTCTACAGCATTTCACAGGGGAGTCCCTACCAGGGACATCCTGGAAGCTGCAACCTGGAGTTCTGTACACACCTTCACCAAGCATTACCACTTGCATATATTTTTCTAAATCCAGAGCTGGATTTGTTACAGCAGTCTTACAAGGCCTGCTAGCCAGCCCTAACCTCTCTTGACTGCCTCCACTCTTCCTCAGCTTTGGGAATCAACCCAAGTGTGATGACTGCAACAGTGAAACATGAAGAACATAGTACAGTTGTCTACACTTACCATTAATGTAGATGTTGGAGTGTATTCACTGTTGCAGTCCTGGTTTCCCTCCCTCCATCCCCCTGGTTTTCTATATCCTTTCTACGGCCATCTTTTATGGCAGGGGTATTTACTTTTTATTGAAGGTGTTCCACACCAAGTAATAGTTTCCTATTTTGGGAGTTCCTGACATCTGGGGCAAGAAAAACTGATGTAATGGCATCAGCTGCATGCTTTATACCCTGACGACCTAACGTCATGGAAGAGGCGTCGGCAACTGATGCAGAAATCCGAAGACTCTAGTATTTGGGCCCGACTGAGGGCTACCTGCAGGCAGATAACCCAAGTGTGATGACTGCAACAGTGAATAACACTCTAACATCTACATTTATGGTAAGTGTACACAACTGCACTTTTTATTTACAGTCTTCGGTTTTTAATGTCTGAAAGTTTAAAACCATGCTTGCTTCCAAACCAGTGGTTATTTAATTTTGTGTGGACTCGGGCTTTCATTACTACTGGAAGCACTTAAAATTTGATAAGCTTAAAGAATAGAAAGCAAATCCTGCCTACAGAACTCTTGGAAAACATAGTAGTACTTGTCAAAACAATGATATTGTGTAAGGCCAAAACAGCCTTCCATTCATGCCTTTTTAAGATTTACTGTGTTTTATAAACTCATGTCTGAATTTTTTCGCAAAACTTTTGCATTTGCATCTGCCACCTTCTGGAAGATCCTTGTACTTTCTGCAGCATTTCTTGTAAAAGCAGTTCGTTCACAGTGACTGTTGGGTGTGTTTTTACATGCTTATTTGCTATTAAGGGTGTCCAGCTTTGTGCCAACAAAATTCAATGTACCATCATAGATGGAAGGTTCAGTGAGGAATGTTTTCTGTTAATTGCATTTTGTATTGTGCATCTGCTGATTTATTCCACTCTGAGTGTTTCATAATTTAGATTGTGTTTAAATAAAAATGAAACTCTTGACCAATGTCCTATATTGTAGAAGTGAAAAAATATAACTGGTAATTTCTAACTATCCAACCAGATGGAACATCTCCACGTTGGTGGGTAAAGCCTTGATGGTACCTAGATAGCCTGGGCTCATTTAATAGATGAGTGGAGGAGGAGCCAGGTGAGAGGGTTGACAGAGGCAGAGGTTGATCATGCACTCCTGAGGGAGGCTTTCAGAAATGCTTCACTGTTTAGTGTTGTCTTGAAAGGTGCACGGACAGTCACTGGTCGGTAGGGAGTGCTGGGTGTACTAAGCTGTGCATTTCACAGTAGCTGGGCTAGTTATCTAATTATGTGGATATTATGGTCTGCACAGAATGAGGGCTGTGCTTTGGCATTGTGCAGGGTAGAGGTTAGAGCATGTAATACGTGCTGCTGAGGACACTACCACACTGCAGCTACTCTTACTCCCAACCTGCAGGCAACAAAGTCTCCACTTTGACCTTGCCCCATATGTACCAGGGACTGTGACTAATTTGGGGGGGGGGGGGTAAGCTTGTCCCATCAGTGGGACAAAGTGTGTGTGGTAGGTGGACTGATTAATTGGACCACCACTGTAGGCCAATTCATTGATTTTCCTTTGGCATCATGACAGCTAAGCATTAGAAGAGGATGAATCAAAATGACTATTTTTTCATGGAAAAAAAAGTTGCTGTGAGCTTGACAGAGTTCTGGGTTGAGGAATGGAAGAAACAGTTGAAAGTAAGGCATTTGGCAGAATTTATTATTTTTGCATAGACTTTCAGACATTTAGTATTAGGCTTGTACGTAAATTGCAAAGTCATCTAAAAACTGCATGTGGATGAAAGAGTCTGGAGGATGACTTTTATGCATGTGTACAAATTACTGCTTACATGTTTAGGAAACTGAAGGACTGTGGGGTTTGGTAATTTGCAGCCTTTTTTGGTGATACACACTGAATCATTCTGGACAATGCAGTTAGGTGAACTACGAAGATTTTCTAAAATAAACTTTTGAAGTTTACTTTATTGTATGGTAGCAGGACAGTTGGCCATAGTGACTTCCACTAAATTTCCTTAATGTAACATGTCAAAGTCCCTTTTTTTTTTTTTTTTTTTTTTTTATATACAAGCAGCACTGATGCATTTTGTTTTCTGTATCTCACCAAATTCTGTTCGATGGCTGTACCGTAGCTCTTGAATCAACCAAACCTGTTGATATGGCTTAATTTGCATGATGGCCTTGTCCAGTATACTGCATGACATTACCTGACCCTGCAGTGTAAGGCAAGCAGAAGAGGTATGTGTGAGGAGTAGGAGTGCAGCTCCATTTTTTGTGGGGTCAGGAATTGTCAAACATTGTTTGACTCTAGATTTTGTTGTCTGGTTAATATATACATGCAAAACTGTACTCATCCCTCATTAGACCCATTATAGAATACAACACCCCATTTGGTATGCATCTCTCAAGACATCTGCAACAACTGGAAAGGCCGCAGAAATACCTCACTAAAAGAATCACAGGCCTAAAGCAGATGCCCTATGCTGACGTCTTAAAAAAAAAAAAAAAAAAAAAAAAAAAAAAAAAAAACACCTCCGCCTGTACTCTGTCTCATATCGTCTACTCAGAGGCGATCTCTGCTTAACCTACAAGGCCATGTCAAACCCAAATCTATTGGACATGCTACACTTAAAGAAATCCCAATCCCTCAGACACGCTCCAGGGTTCTAAACCTTATCACAATGAACAAAACATGCTTTAGGGATAGGTTCCTGACCCAGGGACTCCCAGACTCTGGAATAGTCTGCCTATACATGTCAAGCAGAGCGCCTCTTTGGTCCTCTTCAAAATGAGCCTTGATTGGATGGGAGATGGGAAATTCACCCCAGGGATCACATCAGTCGGCCTGCTAGGCAGGGGTCCAGGGAAGTAAATATGAAATAGCCAGGGAATTGTTATGGCTAGGCTTGTGTAGGCCCTAGGGCCAATAGCATAGTACCGACCTAGGAACCTAAACATTTGTCTTCTCCACTATAGGTAGGTGTACATCTCTGCCCTTCACCAGTAAGTGGGGGAGGGGAATAATACACTATTACTCCCCAATAGACTTTATTCTTAAGTTGAGATGCTTTTAATTTAGCATTGGTACCGTAGTCTGAGCCAGTCTGCTCCAGAAATTTTTGGATGGTCCTGTGAGGTAACAGTGTTTTAAATTGGTGAGAATTTAATTTCTTGAAACTGAGGATGACGTATCGGAGGCTCTAATTCTTTGGCTTGGCTTTGCTTGTTTGCTGGGGAAGCTAGGGAAGCTAGCATGCAATGTAAAGTACAAGTAATTTATCTGTATAAAAACTGGCAGATCACAGACTGAAGGCATACTGGGGATCTTTTCACTAGGATTCTTAGATGGAGAAATTTACATGATGCAGAAGGCTGATCAGTGCTGCACTAGCCTTGGCTATATGCTAAGGATGTAACAGCCAGCCAGCTTCTGGGCACCTTCCATGTGTCCAGACTGTTAGGCAGCTCGAGCGCAGCTGATTTAAAAGGCAAATTTGAGAGCCAAGCCCTTCAGAGCTTTACTGCACTCAGAGTATGCTTCACTGAGATGTTTGAGGATTGACTGTTCCATTTATTTGTCCAGCAGAGGAAGTCCACCCCTCCCCCCAGGGAATTTAATTTTGCTTATTTATACTTTCATCTAGAAAGTTATTTTAAACCAAGGAGTTTACATTTTTAATGTACTATTATGACTGTACTGTGCTTTTAAACAGAAGCATTCTTTTTTCCTGTGGAGAAATTTTCTGTTTTACATTTTGGGGGCCTGGCATACTGTTTGAGTGCTTTTTTAGTGTGTTCCTGGAGAGGAAAAAAATGACTCTTTATATTTGCCAGCATTTGCTGCTACGTTTTGTTGGGGAAAGAGGCACCATTTTCAGCTTGACCACAGAACAAACTGTTGGTCTCATTGTCCTTCTCCATTCATAAAACAGGTAAGCAAACTGCTTTTGCTACCACAGCAGGCTAGCAATTTGAATCAGTCACAGGTGGATGAGACTGCTGTGGCCATTTATTTGCACCTCAGACCACCCTTTACCCCAAATCCCTTGGCTGTAGCAGCTACAACCACTTTGACCTGGGGGGGTTGGCCATGTTCTGTGTGGCTGTTGGGGTCCCCTCAGTGGGCAAGGGAGAACCACTCTGGTTAGTCCTGGGAGAGAAAAGGGAAGTTTTCCTTGTTTCACTGCTGTACCCATCCCTGGGGAAGCTACTGTTGCCATTAGTAACATGGCTGGCCCCATTTGTCCTGTCAAAAAGCAGAAAACTATGCATGTATCTTTTACTAGTAAGATTTCCTTAGACTGGATTAGTTTACCAGGTCAGGCTCTGGGTTTAATTCTGGCTATTGACCTTTCTTGAAGGTGGTCTGGTAAAAGAAATTCTTCCTGAAGAGATTCATCCTCCCGTCTGTTTAGAATCTTGAAGGGACAGATGCATTTTTCCCCCCTCTAATTTCTGATTCAAAATCTAGGAGAGGTGTGTGTCTGTCTGTCTTTACCCCCCGATTCTGTTTCTAGAATGTGCAAGTGTCCTCGGTGGGAGAAGCTTGATTTCTCAGTCCTCCGAAATGTAGGCGTTAGACGGAGCTTCCAAAACCTTCCTCCTGTTTTGTTTGCATTGGAAGATGCGTTACTGCTTCAATTTTCCTGACGGTCAGTTGTATGAAGCTACTCAGTCTCAAGTTTTCATGTACTCTTCCCAAACTTTATCCAGCAGCTAAAGCTTTAGTTAGTAGCCACACACTTGGATCTGATGTCTGTTTTTGTCAGATCAACCTTTTACTTGTCAGATCTGACCTCTGCGCCCTCTTAAGCTGTTGATCTGAAGTGTGGACTCCTCTCCTACCCAAAATTCCCACGTCTTCACTAAACTAGCTCAGATCCCAGTTGCTAACTGAATTTTCCAGATGTATGCCCAATAGGTCGCTCTTCACGATAACTGAAAGGCAACCTTTTTTCAAAATAGTCGCCATTTTTGTTTTCTCCCTAACCCTTTAGCTTGGTGTTGCAGTTTTCTAGATATGCTTATTAGTAGAAGGTATATTTTTGATAGCTTTTGGGGTAGTAAAACCATGTAGGCATGGTTACAGTTGACACCAGTTTGTCTGTATAATTATTTCTGTAAAGCTAATAAAGTTTCTAAACAGCTATGCAGAATTTTTTTTAAGAAAGTAATGGTGTATAACAGTTTGCATCACACTAAAAATGTATATACATTGCTGTGGATTTTTCTCATGCCAGAAAAACCCCAAAGGTTTAAGAAGTGCACAGCTTATGGACATAATTTCACCCTAGGACTGGACCCCCACTCTGTCTATTGCTTAAGCTCTGCCTAGGTAGAAATGGATTATATTTGTCCTTTTGGGTCCAGGGCCATTTGAGGTAGGAAAGAAAGACTTGTACTAAAAAGCTTGCTCCCCCTTCAGACAGGATCTTCCTTACAACTTATGTCCAGTACACCAAGATGAACCTCTGCTTCCATTTCACTGAGCAGTAAAATGAAGAAAAAGGAAAGGACGACGTCAAAAGAAAAAAACAAGGGGAAGAGAAATTTGGGAAGTCTAGAAAAAGGTCTACAGATCCTTTGCGTCCAGCACCTGAAACTCAAAGGAAGTCTGACCCACTAGCCACTTGGATTTGATCTCCCTCATCTCAACTTGCATTCTCCCTGGAGCTGGTGAGTTCTAGACTCCATTCACCCATGTTACAGAAAAGATTGCACCCCAGACCTGTGGTGGTATTGTCCTCAAGGTGTGGTCAGTCGTCCAGAAGTCCTTATTGAGATTGATGTCAACTGAATGATGAGGAAATTAAGGACATAAATCCAGACAGTTCTCCCAGCACCTTCCCCCTCAGGGTACATGTCCAGCTACCCCTCTTCAGTTCAGTACTGACCTGCACTTCAGATCCAATCCCAATGCAGCTCTGTCAGAGCAGACAGCTCAAGGAACTTCAGTGTTGACAGTTCCCTTAATTTCTTGACTCCAGTACTTTTGTATAGAGACAAGTCTCAGCTGAAGCATTGCTGCTGGTGTTCTGATGGTCTATTCAGAAGTTTTCAGAGCAGTCTCTGCCTCTCGGGTGTCTGTTCTCAGTGGCTGATGTCACAGATAATAATCTGAGCCTGCCTCAATTGGGAAGGGGAAAGTTCCTGAGTCCTTCAATAGGAAGGACATTCCCTCTGCTCATATCATGGTGTCAGCCTTTGAGGCCTTGAACCAAGAAGTCAGGTGCCGCCTTTAGTTTAAGATCCTTCCTGGCTTTCAGTGGACCCTGTGCTCTCATTCCAGTAAGAGACAGTTGGTACCTTTAATTCCTAGAGGATACCTGCCAGACAAGTTCCCAATCAGGAGTCGTACCACTTTTCTGAGGTGCCCAAATGAGAGTCCTAGAAAACAGACATGGAAATTGAAGCACTTGGACCCTTTCCCAGAATCTGTGACTGAAAACCGATTTGAAGGTGAAGGTTCCCTTAAATTCTCTCTAGAAGACATACTATTTAGTTGTATTCTAGAATTAATGAAACCCCTTCCCTAGATGGTGTTTCTTGAGGCCTTTGGTACTGGTTCCACCAATGGATGCCATCACAGATCTTTTGGCACAGTGGGCATAGAATTCCACTGATGTAGTGGAACCTGTCCATATGAAGCCATATTGGAGGCTACTAGAATCCCAAAGACAGGAAAAATTGAAGCATAGGACTACCAGTAGATGACATGGTAGCAGCAGCCACAAAAAACACTTAGTTCTTCTGATGTCCTTTGGTATCTGTTGCAGTGTTCTTTACAATAGGGATCCCCTGCCATTAGTAGTGTAATATCCAGCCAATATAACAAAACCTTTAAGTTATAATAGGGATGCTGTATGTCACAAGTATGCTCCCCATGCATGGCATAGGGCAGAAATTCTTTGCTGCCAGTCCGAACACCATCTTGGATCATTGGTCTAAATGCTCGTTCATCTGCTGGTTATGAAGCCATTTTACAGATAAATGCCCTGTGTTTTTATCTCCTTTATTTTATGGTTGGTTTCTTTTTGTCCAGAAAGGGGAGATGCCAGTGTGGGAGACAGATTCCCCATAAGGATAGTTACAAGCAATGTTTGTTTTGCCACTACTGTACATCTTGTATCATTTGTCAGGTGTTTGTTCCAAAAACCTTGCATAGTATTCTGTTGTCTTTAGCAGTCTACTTTAGATACCACCAGTGGGTACTATGGAGGAATCTTCTGGACCCAAGAGTCAGCTGTTGGCGAGAAGAATAAGAAAGCTTGCTCAGATTCTTTGGCTGTACCACCTCCAATGGACCTCTCTCCCTTGGTTAATGAAAGCCCAGAGGACTGCTTGGTGTTTCATTTGGATTCCTCCTCCATGACCGTTTTGGAGGCCAACATGGATCCAGTGTCTCACACTTCCAAGGAGGCCTTGTAGAAGTCTGTTTCAGATGTTCGGGGGTGGGGGGTGTAGCTGATTTATTTCTGAAGGGCTGAGGAGGTGTTCCTCAAATCTTGGTCAGAGAAGAGATTTCTACTATGTTAGTGTTGTCAGGGGTTCGAGTTGCCCAGGATATTTAGGGCTGACGTCACCTTGAAAAAGCAGCAGAAAACTCTGCCCCCAAATACCCTCAACGTGAATGGCAAGATTTCGCACAAGGTCTGTTTTTAATGTCCTTATGACTTTTTGAAGCCCCCTCAGAAGGTTTCTGTTTTGCCACACCCTTGTTCTTCTGTCCCTCTTGCAGATTTTATCCTATTCTTTCCAGATTCCTATTCCTCCTCCTCAGAGCCATAATTCGGGGAAGAGGGAATCTTGGTCCTAATTCTCCTTTTGAGGAGATTTCCTTTGAGAAGATTCCTGTATGATGGAGTTTGTGGGATTGTGCTCAGATCTCTGTTCAAAGGTGTTATGAGCTCCTTCAAATGTGAGTCTCCTAATCCCTCTGCTGTTCTTCCATTTCTTACTGCCTTGTTGGATGCTTTTTCTGCTGCTTCCCAGGCTCCTGCCTCCCTGTCCTCTCTCTTTTTAGCACTCTGGTAGGTTTTAGAAGTTGCCTGAGGATTGCAAATTCATTTAAAGGCCCATCTGCTGATCCTTGTTTCTGTTGCTTCTGATGGTCCATCTAACCTTTTGCCTTCTCCAAAGTTGCTCCCTTCTGACAATGACAGCAAAACTAAGGAGAGGTTGTGTAAGAAAGTATACTTTTGCTCCCTTGGCCTTTCTAGAGTTGTAAACTACCAGACCCACATGACTAAGTATATTTGTAGCTGTTCCCCCTCAGGCTTGTAAGGTTATTTCAGGTCTCCCTGACTCTGAGTGGAAGACTTCAGCTCTATCTTTACTGGGATTGTCCTCGCCAGTAGCTTGCCATTCTATTAAATGCAGCTGATGCTCATCTAGAGCTGCTGCTTTTGGTTCTGAGGTATTCCTGGCTTTGCCTCCGGCCTTTGCCTGATATTAAAGCTAAGCTGATGGATACTCCTCTAGATAACCAACATATTTTTGGTGCTGCTGCTGAGCTGTTTAAGTCCCCATTTCAGATGTTATCCCTTCAAACCTTGTTCCCTCTTCTTCATCGGGGGCACTTGTAAGGACTATCTCCACATTCCCTATTCTATCTCTTTTCAGGAAGTTATTACATTTCTCTGCTTAGACTGCAGTGGTGGTGCTGCGGTAGTGTTGTCGCCTCACAGTAAGACGTTGTCCTGTTCGATTCTCAGCTAGAGCATCTTCTGTGTGGAGACATGCGTGAATGGGTGTACCTTCGTTGAAGGTTGTGCGTCAGGGCTGGCAACTCGGCACATAAAAATCAACTGCCAGTCATTAGCGGACCGGAGTTCCGCTGTGGCGACCCCTAACCGGGAAAAGCCGAAAGACTCATTAATTTCTCTGCTTTGCTATTTGGCTTCTCTACTGCCCCAAGGGTCTTCACAAAATGCCTCAATCCTGTGATTGCTTTCTGCAGATTGAGGGGTATCTAGCTCTTTCTTTTACCTGGATGATCTGCGCATTCAGGCCTCTTCTCAAATGATTTTACTTCAGCATCTTCACTTTACTATTTGACTCCTGCAAAGCCTAAGGTTTACAGTGAATTTCCAAAAATAATTCCTAAATTCTTCTCTGGATCATGTATTTCTGGAGTGCAGGCTTCAGACTGCTCCAATGCTGGCATCTCTACCTCTTCCCAAGGCTTCAACTCTGATTGCAGTCTTTCAATCCATTCTTTCTTTGGATTCCATTACAGCCAGGGAGATGTTCTTTGTGTTTCACTGTTGCAGTCATTACATTTGGATAATCTGCTGGCAGGTTGCACTCAGTCAGCCTGATTAACAAAGTCTTGGGTCCTGCATCGGTTGCTGTCCCTTCCTCCATGATGTCAGGGGTATAGAACATGCAGCCGATGCCATTACATCAGTTTTTCTTGCCGTGCAGTGCCCGAAGCAGAAGCAGTTCACAAGTGCCGGTTGGCCGACTCCTGAAATTTTCGTTTTCAAGTTTCAGAACCGAAGTCTTCAACTAAAAGCTAAGTACCCCGTTGGGGAAACTTTTTTTTTTTTTTTTTTTTTCGTGCTCCTTACTGATGTCAGTAAAAGTTAATTGCATTACTTGTGGGAAGCAAATACCTCATAAGGATTTTCATTTGTACTGTATTCCTTGCCTAGGCCCTGATCATAACATACCTTGTTGGTTTTGTGCTAGATTTAATCCACGCATTAAGCGTCTGTATATTTTTGCTTCTAAATACTTTGGTTCACGATTTAACTATCCAGAAATGTCATATGTTAGCAATCCGACTACCGGAATACCAAAAAAAAAAATGCCAAGAAAAAGACAGGCCATTGAGGTCCAAAACTGACTATGCTTCTCCTAAGCCAGTTGCTAGTTCGCCAGTACTCTGTGAGGTGCTTTCGCAGCCCCTGATGCCCGCTACTTTTGACACTCAGGCCTCTACTGAGATGCATTCTGAGTCCGGTATGCCACGAGATGCTTTAAGTATTGAACCCGCGGATGTCTCTACCTTGGATGGATCTGGAGCCGCTGTGCAGGCACCAGCTTCTGAGGGTGTTTTCAGGCCTAAAGATTTGTATATTAAACAGACGCCAGCTTCAAAACTAAGGCCAAAATCTACTTCTGTCTAAAAAAATTACCTTTGGGCTCACATGTACAGGCCCCTATGCCTAAAAAACAAATGATCAAAATGGCTGAAGATTTAATTACGCAGCTGTAGTGAACCCTGTCCTAAGAGGCCTAGGCAAGACATGGATTATGAATCTGAACAGGATTCTTTTTCTTCTGACTTTTCTAATGAACAG
Source organism: Protopterus annectens (assembly GCF_019279795.1). Lineage (NCBI taxonomy): Eukaryota > Metazoa > Chordata > Ceratodontiformes > Protopteridae > Protopterus > Protopterus annectens. The sequence goes on along the minus strand of NC_056729.1, from coordinate 613,998,180 downwards.
GATTTGTCTATTCCTACTTATGAGGACTCTGATGCAGAAGATTCCATTCCTTCTGCTTCTCCCCCTGAGGATTTTTCTTTTGTTGTAACTTGACATACGTTAAGAGAACATTTCCACTGGGAAAGTCAGGATTTCTCTGAATCTAAAAAGAGACTTGGGGATTTTCTTCTCCCTCAGCATAGGCCTTTGGCTATACCTCCTCTTCTAGACATTGTTGATGTTTTTTCAGAATCTAGTATGGCTCCTGATTCTCTGCCTCCAGCTCTTGGTAAGCCAGACAGATACTACAGAGTTCCTGACTCTCTCGAATTCCTTTTCAAAAATCCCACTGCTGATCCTGAAACCATTTCTCAGGGTCCCAAGTGCATTAAGGCCTCTAGTGCTAAAAATCCTACTACTCCTGATTTGAGATTCCAGGGTGCTGGATAGATGGGGTAAGAAGGTTTACACTTCTGCAACCTTGGCAATCAGACCTTTAAACTGTCTGTTTCATATGCTTAAATATCAACAGCATATCATGGGCCTACTTAAACAGAAAATGATTTCTGACTGTGGAAAGTAAAGATTTACAGTATTTACTGCATTCAGCTGAACAAGTTGGTAAACATACTTTGCAATGTGGTTTTGATTCTTTGGAGGTCTCTTGCAGAGCTGCTGTAACTGGATCTGTGCTAAGAAGGCATGCTTGGCTCAAAGAGCAAACTCTGCCTGACCATGTTAAAGTAAAATTGTTGGATGGTCCTTTACAACAGGACAGTCTCTCTAGTAATAAGGCTGAAGAGTGTTGAAGATGGAAGATGAAGCTAAATCTATGCAAACTGTGAAAGATTTCTTAACAGTGCAACCTCCAAGATTTAGTAGGCACTGGCCTACTAAGAGCTGGTCCTTTCCAACCCCCTCGAGAGCTGCTCAAGTCAAATAAAGACATTCCAAAGGCTCCAGATTTCAGTCACAAGGAACTTTTAGAACAAAACAATGGGGTGCCTCCACCTCTGGAAACAAGGCACCTCCCTATGGTAAACAGTCTCAATGACTTTCCTCTACAATCACCAAGCACTTAACTGTTAGCTCCCCCTTTGGGGGGAAAACTGGCACTTCATGCACGAAACTGGAAAGTTATTACCCAGGACAAATGGGTTTTATATATAGTATCCCAGGGATACAGATTTCATTTCCACATGTTGCCAATCCCAAACGGATGGCCAGATCTGCCCCCAAATCAGTGGGCAGAGGCCCAGAAACAAGTTCTGTCCCTCATGAACATGGGGGCTATTCAACCAGTACCAGAAGAGGAAAAGGGACAAGGTTTCTATTCAAGACTTTTCCTGGTACCTATAAAAGATAAATCATGGCATCCAATTCGGGACTTATCCACTCTAAACACATTTCTGGACATTCCAAAATTCAAGATGCTGACTCTTCAACAATTACTACCTATGCTAGGCAAAGATGCCTGGTTGGTAACTCTAGATTTAAGAGGCTTACCTCATATCCCAATCAGGGAATCTTGCAGAAGATACCTCTGCTTCAAAGCAGGCTACTTGCATTACCAGTTCTCTGCACTGCCCTTTGGCTTATCTACTGCGCCCAGGGTCTTCACAAAGTGCCTGGCACCAGTAATTGTATTTTGCAGGCAAAGTAATGTTCAAATTTATCCATACCTGGACAATTGCCTAATTCAGGCAGAAAACAAGGACATTCTTCTAAAGCATCTGACATTTGTAAAAAGGGTTCTAACTTGTCTAGGGTACACCATAAATGAAAATAAATCACAACTGGTACCCTCTCAAAAAATTACATTCCTGGATGCAAGCTTGAATACAACTGCCCAGATGACTTGTCTTGCACCAGAAAAGCAAATTCAATTGGTGGCTTACTTCAAACAGGTGGCCACAAAAACCCTGCTATCTGCAAGACAAATTCTGCAAGACTTGGGGTTCATGGCCTCCTGCATCTTTCTAATTCCATATGCAAGACTGCATACGAGGAAACTTCAGTGGTACTTAAAAAGTTTATGGAGTCAACATTGTCACAGCTTGGAAACAATGATTCCCATCATACCTTGCCTGCAACTAGAGTTCCTATGGTGGGCAGATGCCTGCCACCAAAACAAGGGACTGCCTTTCACTCCATCCCCTGCCACCCAAACTCTAGCTACAGACTCATCAGACTATGCTTGGGGGGGGGGGCTCATCTGGCAGGGAAGTGCATTCAGGGCAAATGGAGCCCAATTCAAATGCACCTACATATCAATCGGAAAGAGATGCTAGCTGTACAAAATGCACGGACTACCTTCGTCCAGGACAACTAATGATAGACAACACCACAGTTATGTGGTACATAAACAAGCAGGGGGGTACACATTCCTACCCCCTTGCAGGCTAGCCATGGCATTATGGAACACAGCCTTGACCTACCAAATACAACCAAAAGTTCAATTCCTGCCAGGAAAGCTAAATACTCTGGCAGACTAAGCAGAAATCTCATGGACCCACACAAATGGAAACTGGAACCACACGTTTACATCATGTTGACATGCAAATGGGGGAGCTTAGACATGGATCTTTTTGCCTCACCCCAGAACTATCAATGGGACAAACTCTACACAAGAATTCATCACAAAAAAGCTTGGAAAGTGGATGCTCTATCAGTCTATGCTTTTCCCCCTCTGCCTCTGCTCTCCAAAGATCTACTAAAAGTGAAACAGGACAAACCACAAATGATTCTGATTGCTCCAGACTGGCCTCGCCAACACTGGTACCCACTCCTGCGCAATGTCGCACCTTTGTCCGTGGCACCTGCCTCAGACAACTTGCCTACTGTCTCGGCAGAGCTACCAAATTCTGCACACTCTGTTCCAATCTTTGAATCTTGCAGCATGGCAAATCAACTAATTTCACCCTTGACATCCCTCAGCAAACCTGTGATGGATGTCATTTTGGAGGCTAGAAGGCCTAGTACTAGAAAGTCTTATACTGACAAATGGAAAAGATTTTGTGCCTGGAACCAATCACCAGGGAGAAGCACAGCAATGCCCAATATTCCTCAGATTCTGCAATACTTGACTGAGATGCTTCACAAGGGTATATCTTTCTCTTCCATAAAAATCCATTGCTCTGCCATTTCAGCTCATTACAACACAGAACCTCCCCTCTTCTCTCATCCTCTGCTTAAGCAGTATCTGAGGGGCCAAAAATTTAAGACCTCTTAGGAGAGCACCAACTCCTGCATGGGACCTCAATTCTGTTTTGGAAAAACTCACTTTCCCTCCTTTTGAGCCAGCTGCTACTGCAGACCTAAAATTTCTCTCCTGGAAAACTTTCCTTTTGGTAGTCACTTCAGCTAGAAGGATTTCAGAATTACAGGCTCTTATGGCAGAGGAGCCTTTCATTATTTTTCATCCAGACAGGGTGGCTCTCTGGACCAATCCATCTTTCATGCCTAAGGTGGTATCCAGTGTGGCTCTTAATCAGACCATTCATCTGCCAATTTTCTTTCCCAATCCACAGAACAAGGGTGGGTGGATTCTGCATTCATTGAATGTACACAGACAACTTAGATTCTACTTAAACAGGACAAAATCTCTAAGAAAATCTGAACTATTGGTGGCATTTGCTGCAGGGGCAGAGGGAAAGGCTATTTCAAAGCAGACCATTTCCAAATGGATAAGCCATTGTATTCGTTTCTGCTATATGCACCTTGGTAAACCTATCCCCAAGGGGGTCTGATCTTATTCCACCAGGGCTGCATCTACTTCTGCAGCCTTTCTCAAAGGTGTTCCTACCAGGGACATTCTAGAAGCTGCTACCTGGAGCTCAGTTCATACATTCACCAAACATTACCATTTACCTCTCTTCTTTAAATCCAGAGCTGGCTTTGCCACTGCTGTCTTGCAGGGCCTTATAGCTGCTACTAATGCTGTATAAATCCATTCTCCCAACCATAGCTTTGGGATTTTACCCAAATGTAATGACTGCAACAGTGAAACATGAAGAACGTAGTACAGTTTTGTACACTTACCATAAATGTAGAGTGTATCCTGGTTGCCCTCCCACCAGCCCCATGTTTTTCTCTTACTATACCTCTCCTTTCTTTTACTATGCTTAAAAGCCTTTTTGGTGTATTTGCTTTTGTTTGGAGGTAACTTTTTTTTGTGTTTAAATTGTATACATATATAAAAATATATGTATATTTTGCTCTCCATGTGGGGGACACCTGACATCTGGGGCAAGAAAAACTGATGTAATGGCGTCTTCTGCATGTTTTGTACCCCTGACGACCTGACGTCATAGAAGGGACAGCAACTGACGCAGGACCCAAGACTTTAATCAGACCGACTGAGCAGTGGTGGCTGGTGACTTCAAATCAAAGGGAGGCTGCAGGAGACAGCTGAATGGGTGGGGTCAATGAGAATAGGTGTGGCCAACTAGAAAGGGCAGGGGCTAAGCTCAAAACCACAAAAACTGTAACTTTAATTAAATACTCTACCCTGGGTGCCAAACCATCATTATGAGAGTCCAATCCAGACAAAATGAAGTGTAGAAGAAAAAACATATTTCAATCCATTGGCTGCATTGACAGCTTACTTAATATCTAGATGGAAACAAAAAGGTTGTGAGGCATGAAAAAATGAATTACTTTTTAAATACATAACTGGAATGCTAGTCAAAATAAAGTATGAGAAAAACAAGCAGCACTCGACTCAAACCACTTCTTGTACTCCAGTTCTAATTATAATTTATATTCAGCTTTATTAAAGTACCAAGTAACATGCTGAAAGTAGCAATCTCTGTGATACCCCCACTTGTAAAAATGTTTATCCAAAAAAGACCTGCTGCTTGACAACAACTAACTACTTGTTTCATGGGGAAAACATGATCAAAGTAAAAAATGAAAAGCAAACTGGAAACAAGCTCAACATACATTGCTTAAAGGATTACTGCACAGGATATGGACCACACGTGATTGGCATTCTGTTTAGTTTGCAGGTAAAGCCTATAATGAGCTCTTAAAATAATGTAATCCTGTCCTTTATTACAAATACTGTCATATGCATTTCAATACCCAAGGCTTATATGTTATCTAGTTATGCAAGTATTCTCTGCATGACAACAACAGAAAGGCTTTCAATGTTGGCAATTCTTTTAACAATATGCTTATTAAAACTTAATTGCATCTTACAATCTCAGACAAGCTTACCAGATGGTCATTAAAGCACTGCTACTTAAACACAGAGCAACAGGCACTTTCTGAATAAGCATAAATCAACAATATAAAAATGACAGAAACCAGAACATTCTGCACAATCTAGGACAGATGAAAAGCCATTGTAGTACTTGTGTCTACCTTGGATGGGGGGGTATTCTTCACATTTACACTGCATAACTGCTCCTTGCCTTGCTTGGACACATCCAGAGTCGCTACATGGGGGAGTGGGGGTGCAACATATTTGTCACAATTTGAAATGTCTCTGGCTGACTGCGATGGCCCTGACACATTTCATACCTCTAAACTTCAGAGCAAGAAATCTGGACACAGCCATACATAGAAGTGGGACAAAGGCCCAAAAATAAGGACAATTTTTAAATATTGCGGTTATAAACTTAGATAATAGAATAGTAGGTCTTGCATTAGTATGAATTTTCTGAAGGGTATGAAATCTGAAAATGAAATGTCTGTCATTATTTTCTATCTTCAGTCTTTAATGATTTGCCACTAATTTGCCAAAACCCCCCTCCCACAATTTTATGAAAAATGGACCAAAAATGTGATTCAAAAATATAAAATAGCCACACAATGCAGCTGGGAACCTGTCAAAGAAGGGACACTCTTTAATATTAGTACTGCTAACAAAAAAGAATCTACATGCATTTCTGAAATAAAAGTAATCTAGAACTGATTATTAGTTATTTATTAATTGTAAACCCTCCATGTTTTCTTCCAAAATTGCCAATGTTAAGTTGTCAATCTTGCCTTCATTCTTGCTGGATGGGTCCGGAGCCGATCCTCGGCTCCGACTCGGCCACTCTAAAAGCTCAAGAGCTAGTTCCACCGGCTCGAGGCTTCCCTATATCCCACAATGCTAGGCGGTAACTCCTCAGATCTCGTTTGCCGCTACAGCGATCGAGGTGCGTTCCTACCGGCTCAGGTTAGTTTTGGTAAAGAAACTAGTTTTCTTAGCTTTTTTTTCCCCTTTAAGTTAGTTTTTTTCTAAATAGTTTTTTAGTGAAGTAGTCCATCCCATTCCCTGTTAATTTCCCCCCCTTTCCAAAAAAATCTCTAGAATTTTTCCCTCTGGCCCTAGGCCCAGTCCCTCCCTTCCTAGTAGTGAGTGACTGTGTTTTGTAGGGATTTTATTTCTAATTACTTTTAACTTAAGTTAAATTAGTTTAATTTATTTGTAAGTGTAATTGGTGTGTGTGTGTTTGTGTGGTTACACTTTCCCCTTAGATATGTCTAAGGAATCAAAGGTCTCAGGCTTTAAGAAGTGTGACTCGTGCTGTCAGAAGATGTCTCTGACAGACGGTCACACTTCTTGTGTGTACTGCCTGGGACCTTTGCACCTGCAGGATTCATGTGCTGTTTGCCATGGCTTCAGCCCTAGAGTCCTGCAGGAGCGAAAAAATAAACTTATTTTAAGGGGCTTATTAAAGCCTGAGGGTCCCTCGACTCAGTCCTCGGGGAAACCCTCGAAGCCTCCCAGACCTTCGGCTCCAGCCTCTGAGCCGTCTTCTGGAGGTCCTAAGGCTATTCGAACATCGGCTCCGGCTGGAGCTGATGAATCTCTAATACAAGCCCCTACGGTGTCCTCTGCTCCAGCCGGAGCCGAGGAAGACATAACTGAGTCGGCTCCGATTAAGTTGTCGGAACCGACATCTAGAAAAAGGTCCCGATCTCCATCTATCGGCTCTGTTCATTCGGCTCCAGCATCGCCTTTGCTGTCTGAATGGAGCCATAGATCCCACTCTTCTAGGTCTTCCAGGTTATCGGACCATGACCTTCAGAGAGTAGTGAGTCGACTTCTTAAGTCCGAGGCACTAGCCCAGATGCTTCAAAGTCCGACTCAACAGTCGAGAACGATTCCCATCACTCAAAATGTTCCTCCTCTGACTCTCTTTTGAGTTCGGAGCCGGGGCGGCTCGGACCCGAGACTGTGGTGGCGTCGGAACCGATACCTTTGTCTTCGGTTCCGTCTGCTCCGATGTCTTCCTTGGAAGAATCTCGGCGCCGGACTTCCCTCGTCTGCTCAGAGGGGGCGAGTGGCATCGGACACTTGTCCGACCCCGCTCTCCCTCTCGGTGCTTCGGTGCTGGTGAGTTCGGCTCCGACATCAGCCTCGGAGCCATCACTGTCTGTGCCGGGGGAGGTTTTCAGTTTTTCGGAACAGAGACCTCCGGCTCTGCCTGACAGAGGTGCCTTCGAGGTCATGAGGAGCGTGTTAGAACCAGGTTCAACTCCACAGTCGGCTCCTTCTGCCCTTGCCCCCATGGTGCCTCCGGTGATTTCTACTCACTCTCTCATCCCCGACCGTAGAGAGCCAGCTCCTCAAGTTTCCCCAGTGGGGATCTCCTCCTCTTCCGAGGCCTCTCCTGATCCTGTAGGAGAGCCCCCTAGGAAGAGGCAGTGCAAGAGGAAGCACATAGACTCCCCTGAGTCTGTCACCTCTGACACTGATTTAGAGGATTCTGAAGTTTCCCCCTGTTCCCCCTCTGAAGATGTCTCCTTTGCAGACATCCTTGAAATCTTAAAACAGAGGGGGAATTGGCCAGCCCTCAACCCTTCAGAGGATGAATCAGTGTATCTTGAGGCATTTGGCTCTCGCCCTTCCACCTCCTGGGTGTCCCCTCCCTTTGACCCCCTTATGCAAGTGGTGGCAAAGACGGCTCCTGATTCAGTGGAACCCACCCCCAGGAGACCATCAAAATTTATTACGGCCCCCAAGGACAACATTTTTGACCAAAGGCGTCTCTGTTGATGCTATGGTGGTGGCTGCGGCCACCAAGAAGGAGTTAGCTGATCCTTCGGTGCCTGTTCATCCTCCTAACAAAGAGTCTAGGTCGATGGACAGGTACGGGAAGCGGATGTTCTCGTCAGCGACCTTTACTATGAGATCGCTGAATTACCTGTGTCATTTCACTCGTCTTCAGAGGGATTTGCTCAAGGAAGCGAGTGAAATGTTGAAGGACCCAACAGCTGCGGGTTTTCAGGATAGGATGAACTCTCAGCTGGCAACCCTTAATTCTATAACTCCTCCATGCGCCTCCTTTCATATGTGGCGGATGGAGCAAGTAGAGCGGCAGGTACAGGTGTAGCCTTGTGTAGGCATGCCTGGATGTGGCTATGTAACTTTGTGGACCCTTTCAAGGCGTCCTTCACTAATTCCCCCTTTGATGGATCATCCCTCTTGGGTCCACAAGTGAAGGAAACCCTGACTAGGTGCGAGACTGATGGCAAAACTCTCTCTGCCGTCGGAGTCCGTTTTTCTACTCCTTCTAGACCTTACCCCAAAGGCCAGAAGGGGGAAAGATGTGGTTCCGCAAACAATCTCAAGGAGATTTGCCTGACGCACAGAGTCGATTCCCCTCTAGAGGCAGAGGGGGGAACAATAATGGTAGACGCCGTCCTAGAGGCAGAGGGGGCCCGCAGAATCGGGGCAGTCGAGAATCCTTTTCCGACAAGCCCTTTCAACATCCCTGAGGTGTTGCCAGACTGTCCACCTTCGGAGGCAGTCGGGGGAAGGTTGTCGCTGTACCCAGAAGCCTGGCTATCCCTAACTCAAGACAAGTGGGTACAGTCTATCATTTCCGAAGGCTACAGAATCCCTTTCCTTTTCATTCCGAAGCAATCCAAAAAATCCCTTCCAGACGTTCCACCCAGTCAAAGGGAGCAAGCAGCTTTAGAAATTTCAAAGCTGCTCGCAAAAAGAGCCATTCAACCAGTTCCAGCAGACCAAACAGGATCCGGAATCTACTCCAAATTCTTTTTGGTTCCAAAGAAAACAGGGGACTGGAGACCCATTCTGGATCTCGGCAACTTGAACAAGTTTGTCAAGAAAACAAAGATGTCCTTCATGGATGCATCTGCAGTCATAACAAGTGGGTTGTCCTGTCGTCGTTCCGGATGGTCACGCTACAGTCCATTCTACCCCTTTTGGGGCGGGCCAACTGGATGTGCTCGATAGATCTCCAGGACGCATACTATCACATCAGAATGAGTCGACGCTCCAGGAGGTTTCTCTGCTTCAGGCTGGGAACCAGTCATTTTCAATTCAGAGCCCTGCCCTTTGGTCTCACTACAGTCCCCCGAGTGTTTACCAAATGCATGGCAGTGGTAGCCTCTCATCTGAGACGACAAGGATTCCAGGTGTTTCCTTATTTAGACGACTGGCTCCTTACAGCCCCCACCAAGCATCTTTTACTTCTCGCCAGAGACTACACCTTTCACACATGTCGGGCACTAGCAATTTCAATAAACTACGAAAAGTCTGTCTTGTCGCCTTGTCGTGTTATTACCTTCATAGGTGCAAATTTAGATAGTCAATATGTCAGCCAGACTCACAGAGCAGAGAATAGCAGACATACACAGACAGGTCTCTCTTGTCTTGCAGAGCAACAAAGTCAAAGCCAGACTGATCCTGAAAGTCTTGGGGATTATGGCGGCGGCCATCCCCCTTCTACCATTAGCTCGCTTCCATATGAGAATTTTACAATGGATGCTTTTCACACAATGGTCTTACCAAAGACTTCCAATGTCCCATCCTATTTGGATAACTCAATCGTGCAAGAATCGTCTCTCTTGGTGGATCATATCTCCCCAGCTCCTCCTAGGGAGACCTTTCGTCCCTCCCCCTCCGGTTGCTACAGTGACAACGGACGCCTCCCTGATCGGGTGGGGGGGGGGCATTAACAGGGCAGGACAGTCCAGGGCATGTGGCAACCGTTCGAGTGCCACTTGCACATAAACATCCTAGAAATGAGAGCAGTGCTTCTAGCGTTGCAAGCTTTACAAGACTCTCTTCCCAAGGGAACTATAGCGATTCAGACAGACATGTCTGTAGTGTGGTACATCAACAAACAAGGCGGAACCAGATCTTACCCCCTATGTCGAGAGGCACTCAGACTGTGGCAATGGGCGATTTCTTCTCAGCGATTTCTGTTAGCGCACATCCCGGGAAGTCCAATGTGATTGCAGACAAATTGAGCAGAGCTATTCTCATGCCTCACGAGTGGTCTCTGAAGAATTCAGTGTTGGAGAAAGTTTTTCGAAAGTGGGGCCGGCCTTGCTGCGACCTTTTCGCTACTCCCCAAAACAGCAAGTGCGACGATTTTTTCACCCTCTTTCCCCAACCAGGCCACCCCAGCAGAGACGCTCTAGTGCACGTTTGGCCCCGGGGATTTCTATATGCTTTTCCTCCTTTCCCATTGATATCTCAGCTGATACAGGCGGCCATCGCTCAGGAAGCTTCCATGATCCTCATTGCCCCTTACTGGCCTCGACAGGTTTGGTTCCCATTTCTCCACCATTATCTGTTGGAGCAACCTTGGCATCTGGACCCAGTCCAGACCTCTTGACCCATCAGTCTGGTCAGTTGCACCACTCCCGTCCCTCTCTGAACCTCACAGCGTGGTTCCTCCAATTCCAACTTTAGCCAGGCTTCCTCTAATATCTCACTCAGAGATATCTTGATAGCCTCTCATAAATCTTCCACTCGGAAGATTTATCATAACAAGTGGAAATGTTTTTCCTATTGGGCGCAGTCAAAGAATATAGATCCTTTCACTGCTTCCATTCAATCGGTTCTAGACTTTCTAGCCGAACTTTTCCACTCAGGTTCGTCTCCATCTACCATTAGACTTCAATTGGCAGCAATATCGAACTTTCATGTTGGAGTCTTGAGTCCTCCATTATGTCTCACAAACTCTGCAAAGCCTTTTTAAAGGGAGTTTTTCTCCTCAAACCACCCATCAGGGATCCTCCTCCCCAATGGGATCTCAACTTGGTTCTGACTTCCTTAATTCTTTCCCCCTTTGAACCTGCGGCTTCATGTTCAATAAAGTTACTTTCTTGGAAAACACTCTTTTTAGTAGCTATCACTTCAGCTAGAAGAGTCTCTGAACTCCATGCTCTGTGTTGTCGACCCCCTTATCTTGTATTTCATAAGGATAGGGTGTCCTTGCGTACTAACCCGTCCTTTTTGCCCAAGGTAGCTTCACTGGCAAATTTGAATCAAACCATTGAGCTTCCTGTTTTCTTCCCAAATTATTCTAATAGGTCAGAACAAAAGTTACACTGTTTAGATCTTCATCGCCAACTTAGGTACTTATTTAGACAGGGCCAAACAATTCAGGAACTCTGACCAACTGTTTGTTTCTTATGCAGAAGGTAGAATGGGCCTTCCAGTTTCTAAAGTGTCTCTCTCTAGATGGCTTACTTCGTTGATTACCCTAGTGTATGAAATAAGACATTCCAAACCCAGGGCTCATTCAACTAGAGCTTTAGCCACTTCTATAGCTTTCCAAGATAGGTTGCCTATTGATTCGATTTGTTCTGCAGCTACTTGGGCTTCTCCCCATACCTTCATTTCTCATTATAAGTTGGACTTGGCCTCTAGAGACCGAGCCAACTTTGGTTCCACTGTACTCAAGAGTCTGTTCCGATAGGCCACCCGGGACAAGGTGCTAGGGACGCGGTCCCATCCAGCAAGAATGAAGGCGAGATTGACAACTTAACATTTAGAAGTTATGTACCTACCATAACGTTCCATGTTAGTTGTCTTCTCGCCTTCTTTCTTGCGTCCCACCCTCCTTCCCCCAGCCAGGACAGACCTAGAGGAGTTTTTCTTTGTTCCTTATGGAATTTCTTGCTGGCCCTAGCTTTCAAACGAGATCTGAGGAGTTACCGCCTAGCATTGTGGGATATAGGGGAGCCTCGAGCCGGTAGAACTAGCTCTCGAGCTTTTAGAGTGGCCGAGTCAGAGCCGAGGATCGGCTCCGGACCCATCCAGCAAGAAAGAAGGCGAGAAGAAGACAACTAACATGGAACGTTATGGTAGGTACATAACTTCTAATTTTGTTGAGGGATTATTAGGGGAAGAGCAACATTTTGAGCCAAAATCTGGGACATTTGAGAGGTTTGGATATGCCTAATTCTATAAAGCAATTTATTTGCATGTACCTCTCAACCTGTTAATGCAGGAAATCTGGACAAGGCCAAATTGGGGGGGGGGGGGGCAGATAAACAGTACTAAAAATTGCTCTTGTATAAACTGAGACAGTTGATCGAATAACAGGTCTTGCTTTAGCATGCATTTTTCTGAAGGTTATGAAGTTTGAAACTGTGTCTGTCATTATTTAATGACTTCATTCCTAAATGATTTGACAGAACCACAAATTTTATGAGGAACAAATGAAAAATAAGAAGCAAAAATCTATTCATTCTGCAAAAATCTGGACAGTTGAGAGGTATAGTTCAGCCGGGGCTGTCTTTGGGTTTGCTGCCCCCCCCCCCCTCACAAAATCATGGTTGAATGGAGCCCCCCCCCCCCCTTACAGCCATTCCAATGAACCATTACTTGGCTATTTCACCCCATTTACCGTAAACACTAATGTACATACTGCTTTACTTCTGCTATGATTTGGACTTCATTTAAAAGTTTTATTTTGCATTTTACAGCACAAATACTAATAGATATCATATCTGCTAAACAAAGCAATGCAGTCTCACAATGAGAACACATTTAGCATTAAAACTTCTCTGCCCTTAAACTCACAATCACTGAAACAGCATTGAAATCCACATTGAAAGAAAATACATTTTGCCAGTGGCAGATTAACTTTGGGTTTGGGCTGTTTTCAAATCACAGGCCCCTTGCACACGAAACATACACATGCTCTTTCATACACCTTCCTGATTGTATTAAATTATATTCCTTGTACAATACAGTCCAGTTTTAGAGGGTGTTTTAAATTTATTGTTTTGAAATTCTTCCAGTAAACAATGAAACAAAATGCATGCACCAGTAATGACAAAACTGCCCTATTCAGAACATTTCCATCATAAAAGTCTACTCAAACTTCTACATCCCACCAGTATCAGTACACAGGCACAATCTCTGAAGAAGTAAGTCATCTAAATTCCACATTAAAGAGGTCTGCAACTAATGAAGAGGTTGCTGCTAGCAAACAACTTTGTATTTCATTGTTTCATCTACAAATAAAGTGCCCATTACCCTTGAGGAATAAATTGCCTATCTTACACTAAAAAAAATTATAAGCTAGCAATATTGCAATAGGGAATGGATGGCAAACTGATAACAGGTTCATAGTTACTAGGTATCTTCGCATCCACCCCTTTTGCAACACAGTACAGTATCAACTATCTAATGTGGGAGTAGAACCCACAGCTTTCTGTATCAAAAGCAAGTGTACTTACGTGTTGTGCTGTTAACAATGCAAGCAGACTCAGTATAAGCAGCAGTAATTTTTTGCTCCCCTGGAGGTTTCGGCTCCTTGTAAAATCTACTCACTCAGTTGTATCTCTGAACTTTGCAGCACAAAGAAATCTGGAAAAAGCCAAAGTTTATTGTGGGGGGGACACAAGCCCAAAAACCAGGGACACATTTTAAATATTGCTTGTATAATGTTGGGAAGTTGCTAAAATAAAATGCTGTGTTACCAGCATACATTTCACTGCCAAGCCTTAAACCCAGGACCCCGTGCAAAACAGAGCAGCATACCACTATGCCAAATTAGCTGTTTTGTGAAAGAGGAAGACGGAAACTTAAATGGCTACCATTTAGTGAAGTCAGTTCTCACCATAGCACAGCTGTCAACCTCTTAACACAAAACACCTGAACAAAGCCAATAATGGGTGAATACAGCCCCCAAACATTCAGTTCTCACCATAGCTCTCAACCTCTTAGCAAAAAACAGGACAAAGCCAGTAATGGGGGAATATAGCCCCCAAACATATTCAGTGAATTCAGTTCTTACCATAGCTCTCAACCTAAGCACAAAACCTGGATGAAGCCAATAATGGGGGAATACCGTCCCAAAAATAGGGACAAATTTCAAATATCCATCTTATACACTTAGAAAATTGCTAGAATAAAAGCTTTTGTGTTACCATGCACTTTCTGAAGAATATGAAGTCTGATATTCAAATGCGTGTCATTTTTAACATTTGTTAACCAGGAAAGTCTGACTTGGAACAAAAGCTAATTTTTAGCAGAGGCCCAGGGAGAAACACTCCAGACAGACACATGTCTTTGTAAGATGGGAGGATACTAGAGGAAACAAAAACAGGGAGGGCATACAGACTCCACACAGAAGATAAGGCACCCCAGACAAGAATCAAACCAGAGAACATGTAGCTGTCGGGCAACAATGCTAGCTCTGCACCAATGCACTACTGGCTTTGCAAGGACACAAAAATACAGAAACCACAGATTTCATGAGGAACAGAACAAGTATGAGGGAAAAATCTGCAACATTTTTACAAATGGTGGTGGGTAGGGAATTCAGGCTCTTGCCACTTGGGCCCAAGGTACAGGGTTCAAGCCTTATTCTCTACCCACCACCATGTAGCACCTGGGGCATTTTACACGCACGCAGACAGACGCACGCAGACACAGCGACAGAGAACCTACCTGGGATAGGTCTGTTGCAGCAATAAATCCTTCCATAGCTTCGTCCGTTTGTTGGAGCACTAGAAAGCCCTGCGAGATGTCCTTCCCGATGAGCCTGCTGACGTTAGTCAGTCCAATCCCTTTCCAGTGACAGTCTATGCAGTTGCAACTGCATAGACTTTTGGGATCTCTGTACTTGAATGCTTCTTAATCCAGACTGCTGCTGAGACTGTCTGCGCATGCTCCAGACTGGTTCAGCAGCAATCTGGATGTTGGAAATGCTGATAGTACACATGCACAAAGGTCCGCTACTTGCGATAGTTTTATTTTTTTCTTTGTATTTTATTTTACGTTCTCTTTTTACAGCTGGGGGGGGGGGGGCTGCAGTCCAATAGCACGGGCCGCCCCTGCGACTGAGGGCAACCTGCCAGCAGATTACCCAAATGTAATAACTGCAACAGTGAATACACTCTAACATCTACATTTATGGTAAGTGTACACAACTGTACTTTTCTAAGGGCTCGGACATCCATGGCTTCCACAATTCCTTCTGGCCAAGCTTCATATGAGAGAGCTCCAGTGGTTCCTAAAGTTAGACCTGCTTTAGAAGTCTGATCCTTTGGATTTTCCATTTCCCCTTCTCCCATGCCTCAAGGTGGAACTTCAGTGGTGGATTTATCAGCTGTCCCTCAACCCAGGGCTTCCTTTTCATCCTCCAGTCCGTACTCAAGAACTCTTCACAGATGCCTCCAATGTGGGATGGGGGGGGGCTTCGGTTCTCTGAAAGTGCAGGGCCTTTGGTCTCCATCAGAAGTACAATAACAGAGATTTGAGCTACTGTTCAGGCCTTTCATTCTCTTCCTTCCAGGGCCCCTCAAAATCTTCAGATAATACCACAGTGATGTTACATCAATGAGCAAGGTGGGGGGGGATCTTATCTTGTCTTCTGCACAGACTAGCTTTTTAGGTTTGGGATCTAGCTGACAAGTATCGGGTGACTCTTCAGCCTGTTTACATTCCCTCAAGTCAGAACATTGTGGCAGATTCTCTGAGCAGGTCCGTAAGTTTCATCAGTGGATGCTTGACAGAGATGTTTTGGGCATAGTGCCCATAGGTGGGGTACTCTAGTAGATTTTTTGCCTCCTCTCTGAGCAGACCACTTCCTCCCTCTGGCACCAGACTCGCATGTTCTCTGGCCTGGAAGGTGAATGCCCTCTGTTTCTTGGAAGAGGATATTTCTTTGCCTTCCTTCCCCTTCCTCTCTTACCGAGGCTCCCAAAATCTTGTTGGTGACTCCATTTTGGCCCAGACAGCATTGGTTCCCTCTCTTGCATTTGCCTAAGGGCAGTCATCCCAAGTTACCTCACAGGATGGACGTACTTAGACATTGGGGGGTCTCATCTATCCCCACCTGTCCACTCCTCTTCAACTGACATTGTGGATGAAAAGGTTTTGATCCCTTTTAGACGCCTTTTTTTCCTGAGGACTTTCTTTAGGTCCTGCAGGAGGCCAGGAAACCCACTACCAGAAAATCTTATTTATCCAAATGGAAGACTTTTTCTGTCTGGTGTCTTTCTCGTAACCTGGAGCCACTTAATGTGGAAGTTCCTTTTGGCTCTCTTATTTGAGCAAATTGCTCAATGCTGGGTTGGCATACTCTTCTGTTTTTAAAGCCCACCTATTTCTGATGGTCTGCCTTTGACTCCCCCTCTGGCTTCTAGATTTGAGGTCAAACAACTTCTTGGTGGTGTTCACATTAGAACGCCCAGGAAGCCTATTCCTCCTCCTTCCTAAGACCTTAATTTTGTTTCAGAAGAAATTGACTCTGGCTTCATTTGAGCCTGCAGCTTCAACTTCCTTATAGCATTGTTCTTGGAAGACTCTTACCTCAGCCAGACCAGGTGTCTGAGCTGCAGCCCCTTATGGCTGTTCTCCTTTTTTGCTTTGTCATAAGGACAGGGTGCATCTTCGTAATCCTTTTATGACCAAAGTGTTTGATTTGTCTTTCTTGATCAGTCTATTCATTTGCCCACCTTTTTCCCTTCTCTACAATCTGTTAGTGAGAAGGTTCTTCACACACTGGATTTGCTTAGACAACTGATATTTGGATAAAACTAAAGCCATTTGTAAATTTGAGCAGGTTTTTCTTTTCATCCTAGGTCTTTAGGTTTGTCTGTTTCCAAGTAAACCATTCCAGGCTATCCAAAGCAATTTCATTTAGTCTTTCCTTTCATGGGAAAAGCATTCCTTCTAGGGCTCATTCTACCTGGGCTGTGGTGGCTTCTGGTGCATTTTTCAAAGGTTTGGCTACTAATTATATTCTTGAGGCAGCTACTTGGCCTTCTGTGCATACCTTCACCAAGCACTGTAAGTTGTATGTTTCTAGGGATAGAGACTGATTTGCCAGAGCTATCCTGCATGGTTTTCTTATTCTTCTGGGCCTTCCTCCTCCCAACTTTCTTTCTGAGCTTTTGTACTCTCCCTGTTGTAAAGAATACTGCAGCAATGATAAGGAAGGACATGGTACACTTGTGTAAAATCTTACATGACAGTAGATGTCTTTCCTCGTTTAGACTGTTCCTCCGGGTGCTTTTCATTTCTGAGGATGGTATGTCTGTATGTTACCTTTATGCCCTATGCCATGCATGGGGAGCATGTGTGTGATGTACAGTGTTGCTATTACAACCTAAAGGCTTTGGTATACTGGCCGGACACCCTGCTACCCTTCAGCACTGGATTTCTATTGTAAAGAATACTGCAACAATGAAGAGAAGGACATCTTATGGCAAGATTTTACACAACTGTAC
Organism: Protopterus annectens; assembly: GCF_019279795.1. Classification (NCBI taxonomy): domain Eukaryota; kingdom Metazoa; phylum Chordata; order Ceratodontiformes; family Protopteridae; genus Protopterus; species Protopterus annectens. The sequence continues at coordinate 613,980,747 of NC_056729.1, read as the reverse complement.
TTTCTTCACCCTAACAGGAGGTCAAGGGCACTGGACAGATTGGGGAAATGGACTTCGTGCTTCAGTGATGTTTGCACTTAAAGCATTGAATTGCCTTGGACACATCCCTTGTTTTCAGAGGAGCCTAACCAAGGAGCTTTCCATATCCCTCACAGGTAACTTACTTACCAGCAGATGCTAAGGAAACTGACACTCAACTGTGTACCCTCAATCTGCTTTTAACATGGCCAGGTGTCTGCTCTCCAGTACAGCTTGGTAGTACAACCATGAATCAGCATGCTTGGCTGCATTTCTGCAGTTTTAATGCCCTTCATTAATGCCTCATTTGATGGTTACACTTTTTTTTGGGACCGAAAGTTAAAGAAACGTATTAGGAGTGAGCAAGATGGTAAAGCCTGGCCTGCCATTGGAATTATTTTCTCCAGCCCACAGAGATACTTATTCTAGGAACCAAAGGAATGGCAAGATGTGGTTTAGAAAATCACAGGGTGAGCACCAGGACGTACCTGGAGACCACACCCTCCAAGGCAGAAGGGGAGGTAATTTGAATGGACATGTCTGTGGGGCAAGAGTGGACTGCATACTCAGGGTTTTGTGGTCCTTTTACTGAGAGACCTTGTCAGTGCTCCTGAAGGGTTACCCAACTGCTCCAATCTGGATGCAGTCAAAGGTACTTATACTTGCACCCACAAGCCTGGTTAAGGATTACATCAGATTCCAGGCTTCTAAACTATGATCAGCGGAGGCTGTATCAATCCCTTGTTGTACCCTCTAAAGAAGAAACTCAAGATGCCGTATATTCCCAGTCAGCTGGAATCTGCAGCAACAGAGGTTTCAAAATTGCTAGAAAGTCCTCCAATGGGTCCCAGACACCAGTTAAGATCTGGAGTCTATTCTAAGTTCTGTCAGATTCTGAAAAAGATAGGGGATCTTGGGTCAATTTTTGGACCACTGCCATCTCAAACAGTCCATGAGACAAAGTTCCAGATGGTCACTGTACAAGTCTATATTGCTTCTGAGGAAGGACAATTGGGATATGCTGAAGAGATCTCCAGGATGTTGACCATCACAAAGATACAGCGACTATCCAGGTGATTTCTCCTTTTTACAGCTTGGAGCCAATTATTTTCAGTTTGGAGCACTGCGCTTTGGTCTTGCCACAGCCCTCTGGGTGTTCACAAGTTATTGCAGTAGTAGTAGCCAGTCTTCTGACTGCAAGGTTGATTCCTTACTGCTACTTCAGGGACCTTCTGGTACAGCAGCAGAATCTATTACTCTGCCTTGCACAGTTACTGGGGGTCAGTCTATCAGTCAGAAAGCCAACTGTCTCCCAGGCAATGTATTTATAGGGTGTTGCATGGTTCTTAATGTCCAAACTTTCGGATGACCGAGTGCTATCACTGTGGTTTGTGGCTTTTTAGGTAATTCAGCAGTCTCTTCCTCAAGTAAGGCTGAGTCTTCATCTGTTAGGTTTGATAGCCTATACCATCACATTAGTTCCCCTGGCAAGATACTAGATTAAAGTATTCTAGTGGTGTCCGTTCAGTGGTTGCAAAGACTTGCCCCCTCTATGGTAAGATACTAGCGCAGGTTTGTACAGATCATATCAAATGGTGGATAACCTCACTGTCAGTAACAAAAGGAAGATCACCTTGCAATGCCCCCAGGAGGCCAGGCTTCAGATTTTCTTGGAGATAAGTGGTCTTCTAGCATTGCAGGCTTTTCAGGACTTCCTTTCCAGTGGTATGAGATTCATCCAGATGGCCCTCAAGTAGCAGCAGAAGTACTATGAATATAACAAGAATGAGTCTGTTGCTTTGAATATTTAAGCAGTAATGTGTATTCTTTGCTTTTCCCTTGGGGACATCACAGAAAAATCAAGTAGTTTCTTTACTTTAGCAAAGATTAAGTCTGCAAGTGAAAGAAATGATTCTTGTTTTTTTTTTCCCCCTAGAGTTGATGCTGTTTGAGTTTTAGTATTTGTAAACGCTGGTTAATCCTTTTCCTTTATGCCATTTAATTTTTTCACTGCCACATTCATGGTGACTGGCATGCTTTTAGGAAATCTGCAGTTTGAATAGATGGATTTTTGTTCATTGCCTATTTTGCTTTTTGAAAGCCAGTTGGTTCAAAATACAGTGGAAAAGGCCAGTGTGGGAAATGTATGTATAAGGCAAGATGGAATTTTATAGTTTCTGTATATAATCTCAAGACACAATGTAAAATGTGTAGAAAAGTGGAAAAAAAATAGTTGCTACAGAAGAAACTAACACTACTATGAGAGAGTACAGTTGTGTACACTTGCCATAAATGTAGATGTTAGTGTATTCACTGTTGTAGTCATCACACTTGGGTTATCCTGCCAGGGTTGGCCCTCAGTTGGCCCGAATACCAGAGGCTTAGTATTTCTGCATCTGTTGCTGTCACTCCAGGACTGATGTCAGGTCGTCGGTGGTATAAAATCAGGCAGCCAAAGCTATTACATCAGTTTTTCTTACCCCAAATGTCAGCAGCCCCCAAAAATAGGGGAGCTAGGTTATGGTAGAACACCACCACCGGTAGAAAGTAAATACCAAAAATCCCTGTAAGGAGTGAAGAAGAGAGAGAGACTAGGGGGATGGAGGGTGGGAAACCAGGACTGCAACAGTGAATACACTCTAACATCTACATTTATGGTAAGTGTACACAACTGTACTATGTTCTTCATGTTTCACTGTTGCAGTTATCACACTTGGGTTGATTCCCAAAGCTGAAGAAAAGGGTGGAGGCAGTCAAGAAAACTGGGGGCTGGCTAGGATGCCCTGCAAGACTGCGGTTGCAAAGCCTGCCCTGGATTTGGAGAAGATAGGCAGGTGGTAATGCTTTGTGAAGGTATGAACAGAACTCCATGCTGCAGCCTCCAGGATGTCCCTGGTAGGGATCCCTCTGAGAAAAGCTGCAGAGGTGGAGGTTTCCCTGGTGGAATGCGTCCTGACCCCCTTGCCGGGCAGTTTCCCATAGTATTTGTAGCAGAAATGGATACAGTGTGTTACCATTTGGAGATGGTTTGTTTGGATATGGCCTTGCCCTCTGCCCCTGCTGCAAAGCTGACTAGCAATTGGTCAGTTTTCCTAAGATTTATTCCTATCCAGAATCTTAGCTGTCTATGCACATCTAAAGAATGTAGAATCCTTTCCCCCTTGTTTTGTGGGTTAGGGAAAAAGGTGGGCAATTGAATTGATTGAGAGTCACAGCGGACACCACTTTAGGCATGAAAGTTGGGTTAGCCCTGAGGGAGACCCTGTCAGCTTGAAAAATGAAGGGCTCTACAGCCATGCGTGCTTTTAGCTCTGAAACTAAGTGATGGCCAGACACAAGGCTGTATGTTCTTCGTGCTTCACTGTTGCAGTAATTACATTTGGTTAATCTGCTGGCAGGTTGCCCTCAGTCGGCCTGATTAACAAAGTCTTGGGTCCTGCGTCAGTTGGTGTCCCTTATTCCATGATGTCAGGTTGTCAGGGGTGTAAAACATGCAGCCAATGCCATTACATCAGTCTTTCTTGCTGCGTGGTGCCCGAAGCAGAAGCAGTTTGTAAGTGCCGGTCGGCCGACTCTGAAATTTTCATTTTCAAGCTTCAGATCCGAAGTCTTTAACTATAAAGCTAAGTACCCCATTGGGAAAACGTTTTCTTGCTCCTTACCGATGTCCGCATACCTTAAGGAACATTTCCAATGGGAAAGTCAGGATTTCTCTGAATCTAAAGAGAGTTGGGGATTTTCTTCTTCTTCCTCAGCATAGCCCTTAGGCTATACCTCCTGTTCTAGACATTGTTGATGTTTTTTCAGAATCTAGTATGACTCCTGATTCTCTGCCTCTGGCTCCTTGTAAGCCAGACAGATAATACAGGGTTCCTGACTCCCACAAATTTCTTTTCAAAATTCCTGTTGCAGATCCTGAAATCATTTTTCAGGGTCCCAAGGGCATTAAGGCATCTACTGCTAAAAATCATGCCCCTTCTGATAGAGATTCCAGGGTGCTGGATAGATGGGTAAGAAGGTTTACATTTCTGCAACCTTTGCAATCAGGGCTTTAAACGGTCAATTTCATATGCTAAAATATCAACAGCATATCAATTGGACTGCTTAAATAGAAAATGATGATTTCTGACTGTGTGGAAAACCAAGATTTACAGGATTTATTGCATTCAGCTGAACAAGTTGGAAAACATATACTTTGCAATGTGGTTTTGATTCTTTGGAGGCCTCTTGCAGGGCTGCTGTAACTGTGTCTGTGCTAAGAAAGCATGCTTGGCTCAAAGTGCAAAATCTGCCTGATCATGTTAAAGCAAATTGTTTAATGCTCCTTTACAACAGGACCGTCTTTTTGGTAATGAGGCTGAAAATGTTTTAAAAAAGATGGAAGATAAAGCTAAATCTATGCAAACTGTGAAAGATTTCTTACAACCTCCAAGATGTAGTAGGCACTGGCCTACTAAGCACTGGTCCTTTCCAGTTCCTTCGAGAACCACTCAAGTCAAACCCAGACACTCCAAAGGCTCCAGGTTTAAGTCACAAGGGACTTTCAGAACAAAACAATGGGGTGCCTCCTCTTCCAAATCTGAAAACAACAAGACACCTCCCTATGGTAAGCAGTCTCAATGACTTCCCTTTACACTTACCAAGCACTTAACTTTTAGCCGCCTCTTTGGGGGAAAAACTGGCACTTCATGCAAGAAACTGGCAACTTATAACCCAGGACAAATGGGTTCTAAATATAGTATCCCGGGGATACAGATTTCATTTCCACATGCTGCCAATTCCAAACAGATGGCCAGACCTGCCCCCAAATCAGTGGGCAGAGGCCCAGAAACAAGTACTTTCCCTCATGAGCATGGGGGCTATTGAACCAGTACCAGAAAAGGAAAAGGGACAAGGTTTCTATTAAAGACTTTTTCTGGTACCCAGTAAAGACAAATAATGGTGTCCAATTCTGGACTTATCCACTCTAAACACCTTTCTGGACATTCCAAAATTCAAGATGCTGACTCTTCACCAGTTACTTCCTATGCTAGGCAAAAATGCCTGGTTGGCAACTCTAGATTTAAGAGGCTTACCTGCATATCCCAATCAGGGAATCGTGCAGAAGATACCTCCACTTCAAAGCAGGCTACTTGCATTCCCAGTTCTCTGCACTGCCCTTTGGCTTATCTACTGCGCCCAGGGTCTTCACAAAGTGCTTGGCTCCAGTAATTGCATTTTGCAGGCAACAAAACATTCATATTGATCCATACCTGGACGATTGTCTAATTCAGGCAGAAAACAAGGACACTCTTCTAAACCATCTGGCGTTTGTAAAAAGGGTTCTAATTTGTCTAGGGTACACTATATAAACTAAAAGAAATCAGAACTGGTACCCTCTCAAAACATTACATACCTGGATGCAAGCTTGAATACAACTGCCCAGATAGCTTTCCTTACGCCAGAGAAGCAAATTCATTTGGTGACTTATTTCAAACAGGTGGTCACAAAAACCCTACTTTCTGCAAAGCAAACACTGCAAGCATTGGGATTCATGGCCTCCTGCATTCTTCTAATTCCATATGCAAGACTGCATATGAGGAAACTTCAGTGGTACTTAAAAAGTCTATGGAGTCAACATTGTCACAGCCTGGAAACCATGATTCCTATCATTCCTTGCCTGCAACTAGAGTTCCTATGGTGGGCAGAGGCCTGCCACCAAAACAAGGGACGGTTATTCACACCACCCACTGCTGCCCAAACCCTAACTACAGATGCATCAGACTATGCTTGGGGGACACATCTGGCAGGGAAGTGCATTCAGGGCAAATGGAGCCCAAATCAAATGCACCTTCATATCAATCAAAAAGAAATGCTAGCCATGCAGAATGCACTGACAGCCTTCAAGGACTACCTTCATCCAGGACAATTAATGATAGACTGACACCACTGTTATGTGGTACATAAGCAGGGGGGTACAGACTCCTACCCCCTTTGCAGAATAGCCATGGCATTGTGGAACATGGCCTTAACCTATCGAGTACAACTACAAGCTCAATTCCTGCCAGGAAAGCTGAATACACTGGCAGACGAACCAAGCAGAAATCTCATGGACCCACATGAATGGAAACTGGAAACACGGATTTTCAACATGTTGACACGCAAATGGGGGAGCCCAGACATAGATCTTTTTGCCTCACCCCACAGCTATCAGTTGGACAAATTTTGCACAAGAACTCATCACAAAAAAGCCTGGAAAGTGGATGCTCTATCCTTCAGCTGGAAAAACCTATCCATCTGTGCCTTTCCACCTCCTGCCTCTGCTCTCCAAAGTTCTACTAAAAGTCAAACAGGACAAACCAGAAATGATTTTGATTGCTCCAGAATGGCCTTGCCAGCACTGGTACCCACTCCTGCGCAATGTTTTGCACCTGCCTCAGACACCTTTACTTGTCTCAGCAGAACAACCAAATTCTGCACGTGCAGTGCAGCGCCTGGAACCAATCTCAAGAGATAAGCACAGCAGTGCCCAACATTCCTCAGATTTTACAATACTTAACTGAGATGCTTCACAAGGGCCTGTCCTCTTCTTCCATAAAAATCCATGCTTCAGCCATTTCGTATCATTACAACACAGAACCTCCCCTCTTCTCTCTTCCACTGCTAAAGCAGTATCAGAGGGGCCAAAAACTTAAGACCACCCAGGAGAGCTCCAACCCCTGCCTGGGACCAACTTTGTATTGGATAAGCTCACTCTCCCTCCTTTCGAGCCAGCTGCTACTGCAGATTTAAAATTTCTCTCCTGGAAAACTGCTTTCCTTTTAGTAGTCAATTCGGCTAGAAGGATTTCCGAATTACAGGCTCTTATGGCAGTGGAGCCTTTCATAATTTTTCATGCGGACAGGGCATCTCTAAGGAACAATCCATCCTTCATGCCCAAGGTGGTATCCAGTGTGGCTCTTAATCTGACCATTTATTTGCCAACTTTCTTTCCCAATCCACAGAACAAGGGGGAGTGGATTCTACATTCATTGGATGTACACAGACCACTTAGATTTTACTTAAACAGGACAAAATCTCAAAGAAAATCTGAACTGCTGGTGGCATTTGCTGCAGGGGCAGAGGGAAAGGCTATTTCAAAGCAAACCATTTCCAAATGGATAAGCCATTGTATTAATTTCTGCTATATGCACCATGGAAAAACTGTCCCCCAGGGGATCAGATTCCATTTCACCAGGGCTGCATCTACTTCTACAGCCTTTCTCAGAGGTGTTCCTACCAGGGACATTCTAGAAGCTGCTACCAGGAACTCTGGTCATATGTTCACCAGACATTACCATTTACCACTTTACTCTAAATCCAGAGCTGGCTTTGCCACTGCTGTCCTGCAGGGCCTTATAGCTGGTCCTAATGCTGTATAATTCCCTCCACCCAACCATAGCTTTGGGAATCTACCCAAATGTAATGATTGCAACAGTGAAACACTAAGAACATAGTGCAGTTGTGTACACTTGCCATAAATGTAGATGTTAGAGTGTATTCACTGTTGCAGTCCTGGTTACCCCCCCCCCCTCCAGCCCCCTATTTTTCTCTGGCTATAAATCTACTTTCATTCACTATGCTTAATAGCCCTTTTGGTGTATTTGCTTTTAGGATTGGAGGTATATATATTTTTTGTGTTTTTTTAATTTTATTTGCTCCCAATTTGGGAGGCACCTGACATCTGGGGCAAGAAACTGATATAATGGCTGGCTGCATGTTTTATACCCCTGACGACCTGACGTCATGGAAGAAGGGACAGCAACCGACACAGGACCCAAGACTTTGTTAATCAGGCCGACTGAGGGCAGTCTGCCAGCAGATTACCCAAATGTAATGACTGCAACAGTGAATACACTCTAACGTCTACATTTTTGTTAGGTGTACACAACTGTACTTTTCCAAGAGAGGAATTTTAACTTTGCTGACACTGCAGGCTCAAGGCGGGGGGGGGGGGGGGAGTAGTGTGAGCTTTTCCAACACAAAGTTAAAGTACCAAGCGGGGTAGTTGCTCTTCTGGGTGGCCTTAAATTGTTGGCCCCTCTTAGGTACTGTTTGAGAGGCTGAGAAGAGGTGGCTCTGTGGTGTAATGAGCAGAGATGGCAGAGGCATGAATTTTAATAGAAAAAGGATAGGCCCCTGTGTAGTAGGTCTGCTACGTAATCCAGGATGAGAGGTAGGTAGGGCTGTGCTGTTTCAGCTCCTTTAGCCTGGATCCAGGTGCAATACCTTTTCCACTTGTCAGCATAGGATTTCCTAGTGCTGGTGTGTCTGGCCTTGCGTATAACATCCAGGACTTGCTTGCTTAAACTAGCAACTGGAGGAGAGGTCGGGGAATAAGTCAGGCTGCCAGATTCAGGGTCTGCAATTGTGGATGCACGAATTCTCCATTCTGCTGGGTCAGGAGAGTTGGGATCTGAGGTAGGTGCTGTAGTGGCAGGGGTGACGGACTGAGCAGCAGTGGTTACCAGTGTTGATGTGGCCAGTCTTGGGCAATCAAGATTGAATTTGGTCTTTCATACCTTATTTTTAGTACCCTTGAAAGTAGAGGTAGAGGGGGAAATGCATAGATCGAGAGGTTTACCCATTGGAAGGATAAGGGCATCCATTTTCCAGGCCTTGCTATGAGGTACCGTGGTACAGAATTTGCTGAGCTAGTGAATGTTGTGGGGGGCAAAGAGGTCCACCTTCGGGGTGCCCAATGTCTGAGTTACTAGGTTGAAGGTGCTGTGGTCTAGCTGCCACTCGTGTGGGTCTAGGAGGTTTCTGCTTCAGTTGTCTGCCAGAGAGTTTTGGGAGCCTGGCAGGAATTGTGCTTGCAGGTGAATTTGCATGGCTGAAGCAGTGTGCCCAAGGGTCATGGCGAGCCTGCAGAGGGGATAAGAGTGAGTTCCTCCTTGCTTGTGTATGTACCACATCACTGTAGTGTTGTCTGTTTTGATCAGTAGAGGCCCCAGGGAGAGGAGGGGTCTGAAAGCTGTCTGAGCGTGCTGAACAGCTAGCATCTCTTTTTGGTTGATGTGCAGATGTATTTGATTTGGGCTCCAGTGGTCCTGAATGCACCTCCCGTCCAGGTGTGCACCCCAGGCATAATCTGATGCGTCTGTGGTTAGGGTCTGGGAGGCATGGGGTTGTGAGAAGGGAAGACCCTTGTTGTGGTTGCATGCTACTGCCCACCAAAGAAAATCTTTCATTAGACAGGGAATCATGGGTATGAGTTTCCAGTCCTTAGGGTGTTGACACCAAATGTTTATTATGCACCATTGAAGTTTCTTCATATACAGTCTGCCATATGGAATAAGTAGAATGCAGGATGCCATGAACCCAAGAGCTTGCAGGATTTTCCTTGCAGATAACTGGGTTCTAGTGGGTAGTTGAGAGAAGTAGCCTGTCAGGCTAGTTTTTCTGAGTAAGGAATGCCATCTGGGATGCTGTGCCCAGGCTTGCTCCCAGGAATACAGTTTGAGTGGGTACTAATTTGGATTTTTTTTTTTGTTCATAATATATGCCAGTGAGGTCAGTAAGTCCTTTACAAAGGTCAGGTGCTGTAACAGCTTTTTCTGACTGTTTGCTTGAACCAGGCAGTCTAAGTAGGGGTAAATTGGAATATTCCTTTTGTCTGCAAAAAGCAATGGCTGGAGCCAGGCATTTTGTGAAAACTCTGGGAGCAGTGGATAAGCCAAAGGGGGAAGCACAGAGAACTGAAAGTGCATAGATCCTGCCCTGAAACGTAGATATTTCCTGCAGGAATCCCTGATTGGGATGTGTAGATAGGCCTCTCTTTTAGGTCTAGGGTGGCTAACCAAGCATCCTTGGATAGCATAGGAAGAAGCTGCTGGAGGGAGAACATTTTAAATGTTGGTATCACCAGGAAGGTGTTTAGAATTGATTGAGGATTGGGCGCCAGGTGCCCTCTCTTCTGGGTACCAGGAAAAGCCTGGAATAGAAACCTTGGCCTATCTGGTCTGCAGGAACAGGCTGTATTGCCCTCATGGAGAGCAGGGAATGGACTTGGGCCTCTTCCCACTGGTTTGGAGGAAGATCTGCAAACCCTTTTGGGGTTGGCAGTGTGTGGAAATTTGTATCCCTGGAACACTGTTGAGGACCCATCTGTTGTTGGTGATAGTGGCCCAGTTTTTGGCATGGGGGGAGTGTTTTTCTCCTAGGGGCACAAGCAGGTGGGCAGAGGAAAAGGGTGAAGGTGTGCAGTCATTGTGAGTTTTTTTTATAAGGGGAGGGCTTAGCACTCCCTGTTTTTGAAGTGGAGGAACTCCATTGCTTAGAACTCTGCATTCCCTGGGACTGCTGTCTAGGGGGTTTGCTTCCCCAAGCTCTTGTCTGAGCTGGTCTTGAGGGGGCTGGAAAGGACCAGTGCTTGGAAGGGCAATGCCTACTGATCCTCTGAGATTGGACCTATAAGAAGTCTTAAACTGTCTGCATAGATTTAGCTTTTTCTTCTATCTTTTTTAAGACCTCTTCTGCCTTGGTGCCAAACAAATTGTCTTTGTTCAATGGTACGTCCAATAGTTTTGATTTTTACATGGTCTGGCAAGGTCTGTTCCTTAAGCCGCATGGCTTCTAAGTACAGAACCTGTGACTACTGCTCTGCAGGATGCATCTAGGGCGTCAAAGCCACATTGCAAGGTGTGTTTAGTAACGTGGCTTGCAGAATGCATAAGCTCCTGTAATTCTTTATTAGCTACACAAGCTGGAAAGAGAGATATTTTTTTGCTTAAGGAGTTCCATAGTATGTTGCTGGTATTTCAGCATGTGTAACTGACTTAATACTCTAATGGCAAGAGTTGCAGAGGTGTATACTTTTTTACCCAATCTGTCTAAAGCTTGGGAATCCCTGTCCGAGGGGGTGGGATTCTTAGCTGTGGTTGCTTTTATTCCTTTAGGTCCGTGAGTAATGACCTCTGGGTCAGCAGTAGGATTTTTGATGAGAAATTTGTGTGAGTCAGGGACTCTGTATACCTGTCAGGCTTCTTGAGAGCAGGTGGAAGGGTGTCGGGGGTTAAACTGTATTCCATAAAGGCATCATCCACAACATCCAGGACAGGAGGAATGGCTAAAGGTCTGTGCTGTGATAAATCTAAGAATTCCCCAAGTCTCTTTTTGGACTGAGGATAGTCCTGACACTCCCATTGGAAATGTTCTCTTAAAATATGTAGGGTTTCACCAAAAGAAAAATCCTCTGGAGGAGAGGCAGAAGGAATGGATTCCTCTGCATCTGAATCCTTATAAGCAGACAAGGGTTGCATGTCTTCATATTCAGAAACCTCAGAGTCATCGAACTCCTGGTCAGATAAAACTGCTGGGGACAAGTCTCTCTTGGAAGGGGTAGGCTGGCTTCCCCTAATAAGCATGATAAGGTTTCCTGCCATTTTAAGCATTTGAGATTGAGGCATGAAAGCAGGTGCTGGAGCTTGGGTAGTCTGGTTTTTAGGTATAGTTCGTACCCTGGGCCTTAAACTCTGCAGTCTTAGAACTGAAGACGTGGAAGAAATCATCGGTTTGTGTCCAGTATCGGTAGTGTGAAGAACTTCCTCGGAAGGCATTGCCTGCTCAGCGGCTCCGGACCCATCCAAATTAGACACCATCCGCAGGATCCTTAGTTAAGGAAGAGTCTCGTGGCATACTGGACTCTGAACGGGTCTCCGTAGCGGCCTACAAATCCACAGAGGCTGGCCTCAAGGGCTGTGAAAGTGCCACACTGAGGACTGGTGACTAGCTTAATGGAAGTGTCGTCAGCAGGACCTGTGCGGTCTGTCGCTGTCCTTATCCTTACATTTTTTTCAGAAGATCGATAGTCTGATAGCTTACTGAAGCCATTTCGGAATACAGAGATAGAGAACGAAAATATTTAGCTACAATAAGGGCCCAATGACTTATAGTTCTGGCGTTGAACAAAGCACAAAACTGACAGCAAGGAACGTTGTGGTTTGGGCCTAAACAGGTGATGCAGTAAGAATGGAAATCTCGGTGTGGTACTTGCTTTCCACAGGCGAGACAATTAAGTTTTACTGACATCAGTTAGAGCAAGAAAAAGGATCCCAAATGGGGTACTTAGCTTTAGAAGACTTCAATTTGGAAACAAACTCTGGTAGTGGCCGACTGGCACTTGTGCGAACTGCTTCTACTTCAGGCTCCTTGGCAGGAAAGACTGATGTAATGGCATTGGCTGCCTGCTTTTATACCACTGACGACTTGTCAGTCCTGGATGTGACAGCAACCATTGCAGAAATACTAAGCCTCTGGTATTTGGGCTGACTGAGGGCTACCCTTGGCAGGATAACCCAAGTGTGATGACTGCAAGAGTGAAACACGAAGAACATCTAGTACTATAACTCCTCAATGAGAGAGAGACCCATGCTCAAACATATGTAGTCTAATCCTAAGCAACAGTCTGTATTGATACTGCATTAATATCAGTCCTGGAGTTCAGCCGAAAAATTCATGCTATTCAATGTTTTCCAAACTGTACCAGTGTGAGTCCAAAAACACTTTTCTGTAACTGAGTAATCTTTACCAAGACTGTGTTTTAATTAGACCAGACACTTGTGTGTGTACGTGTATGTATGTGTGTGTATTGCCTGTGCATGTTCAACTCCTTCCCATCTTCCATTACCCCACAATGAATGACTCTCGCTGTTATAAGTTTGTAGCTACTCAGTAGTGTATCCCTGTATTCCCGTTACAAGGATGGACTGAAACGTGACCTGAATTACCCTAAGAATTAATGTAAAATACCTTCTGTATTAAATATGCAAAGAATATATTTTTATATTTGTACACTATTTGATGGCATTACTGTGTTCATGAAGTTAAAATTAATGTATGCTGCTCTGTATGATGCTTACTACCTTTCCACTGTATATAATGTCATAGTTGTGTGTACAGAGGAGTTGTAGTCTTGTAAGTTTGTATGGATCTTTTTTCCCCCAGGAAAATGGGTTCCGTTTGACGCAGACGGGCGCTCCCAGTAAACAGATGTCAAATTAAATAAATATACTGTGCTTGGAAAAAGGTGCTATGGCTGAATTGTGCAATATCTGACCCCTGTTAATGGTTACATTTTCTGGTACTGGTAGCCCTTTGTGTGTGTGTTGGGGTGGGGGGGCAGGAATATGCATGGCCTGTTAATTTGAAGGATCATTGTAAACTTCAAGTAAACAAGTGTCTAGGTTCTGTAGGTTATAGAATATTTGAGAAATACAGAATATGTAGTTGCCACTGCAAATTATATGCGCATCAAATGCCTTTGGCAGTTCTTTGAAGAAAGTCAAAGGATTATTTAGAGGTGAAGGGCAGTACAAGCGTGCAGTGGGTAGTGTCACCTCACAACAAGACATTCCCTGGTTCGATTCTTTGTTTGGGTACTTTCTATGCAGAGTCTGCATGTCCTCTGTGCTCGCTTGAGTTTCTTCCGGACGCTCAGGTTTCCTCCCACATTCCAAAGATGTGCAATAGATGGATTGGCCACTCTCTCTAAATTGGCCATAAGTGTGAGCATGTGCGACTGCGGTGTGGATGAACTACCGTGGCAGGGAAAACCTTGGCTGTAGATTGTCACTGAAGTGACATCCTGACCCCATGTGCAAAAATGGGGAGGGGGCTGTGGATGGATAGAAAAGTATAAGGTCTCTTTCAGACTCTGCCATTTCTAGGTCAGAAGAGAATTCAAAAGTTTCAAGCCATTTTAGTTTGAAATTTCTCAACAGTTAATTTGCCAAGATAAAAGCATGTCTAACAGTACCAGCATTTTGTTTGCCACATTTAAAGCTCCTTTACAAATGTGTATGGACTAGAAATATGGGAGAGAAATTAAAACTCTGTGCTTGTTTGAAGTCTTTGTAGTGGTACAGTGACATGCCAACCAAGTTATTTCCATGTGTGGTTAGGCCAGTTTGAGGTTTCACAGGCACATTTGGAATTGCTCTTTCAAACCACATTTCTCGTATCTTTAACTTTGCTAATCCTTCTTGTGTTTTCACATTGGTTGCCTAGTAAAACAAATGAGAAGTTATGTACCTACCATAACGTTCCATGTTAGTTGTCTTCTCTCGCCTTCTTTCTTGCTTGATGGGTTCGGAGCCGATCCTCGGCTCCACTCATCACTTGCTAAGCTCGAGAGTCACTTTTACCAGCTCGAGGCAGCCCCATATCCCATGATGCAAGGCGGTATGTACCCAGATCTCGTTTGTTGTCTATAGGCAATAACACATAGCATAAAAACTTCCCAAAAGGAAGAAAGAAGGCAGAGAAAAAGCCTGAAGGATGGTTATGGAGGACCAGAACTGAATGGTCTTAATAAACATACTTCCATGTAGAGAGAAAAAGGTCTGTCCAGGCCAGGGGGAAGGAGGGAGGGTCGCAAGAAAGAAGGCGAGAGAAGACAACTAACATGGAACGTTATGGTAGGTACATAACTTCTCAATGTTAAGTTGTCAATCTCGCCTTCATTCTTGCTTGATTGGGACCGCGTCCCTAGCACCTCTATCCTGGGTGGCTCAATGGAACAGACTCTTGAGAACTGTAGAGCCAAAACTGGCTCTGTCCTGGAGGCCAAATCCAATTTGTAATGAGAAACAAAGGTATGAGGAGTGGCCCAAGTGGCTGCTGCACAAATAGTGTCTAATGGAAGTCTAGCTTGAAAGGCTGTGGAAGTGGCTAAGCTTCTGGTTGAATGCGCTTTAGGTTTCGAGCACAGCTGTTTTCCCCTGAGCTGATAAATTTCAGAGATGACAGAAGAAAGCCATCTAGATAAGGACACCTTTGAGACGGGAAGGCCTTTTTTGTTATCGGCATAAGAAACAAAGAGCTGATCGGATTTCCTGATTTGTTTTGTTCTGTCCAAATAATATCGGAGTTGGCGGTGAACATCAAGATAATGTAGCTTTTGTTCCGATCTGTTTGAGTAGTTTGGGAAAAATACAGGAAGGTCAATAGACTGATTCAAATTACTCTGAGGCAATCTTAGGCAAAAAGGTCTGATTAGTTCTCAATGATACTCTGTCTTTGTGGAAGACCAAATAGGGGGGACGAACAGAGAGAGCATGAAGTTCAGATACCCTCCTAGCCAGCCGATGTAATAGCAACCAGGAATAAAGTTTTCCATGAAAGAAATTTCAGGGAACATGAAACAGCTGTCTCGAAGGGAGGAAGAATCAAGGATGTCAGCACTAAATTTAGGTCCCATTGAGGAGGAGGACTCCTGATTGGAGGTTTCAGGAGAAAAATTCCTTTTAAGAAGGCTCTACAAAGCCTGTGGGACATAATGTTGTGATCTGCGAACCCGACATGAAAGTTCGAGATAGCAGCCAACTGAACTTTGACCGTGGAAGAAGAAGAGCCCGCGTGAAAGATTTCCGCTAAGAAATCCAAAACTGCTTGCACTGGAGCAGTAAAAGGATCAATGTTTTTAGCTTTTGCCCAACAAGAAAAGCGCTTCCACTTGCTGGTATAAAGTAGAGGATTTTAGGGAAGCTACTATGATGTCCCTAACAGGATTAGAGATCCTAGGAAGCCTGGCTAAGGAAGGAAGTGGAGCAACCATGCTGTGAGGTTGAGAGAGGGGATAGACCGGTGCAGCTGACCCGATTGGTGAATCAGAAGGTCTGGTACTGGGTCCAGATGCCACGGCTGCACCAAAAGGTGGCGATGGAGGAACGGGAACCAAATCTGTCGAGGCCAATAGGGAGCAATGAGAATCATTTTGGCTCTCAAAACGGTGGCTTTCTGGAGTACTTGTGGAATCGGCGGAAAAGGAGGAAAGGCATAAAGAAGTCCCTGGGGCCAATCCTGGGTTAGAGCATCTCTGGGGGGGATGGCCTGGCAGTGGGAAGAGAGAGAAGAAGTCTGGGCATTTGCTGTTTTGGGGAGTAGCAAAAAGATCGCAACATGGGCGGCCCCATTCTAGAAATATCTCCTCCACTATAGATTGAGAGACCACTCGTGAGGCATGAGAATAGCTCTGCTCAATCTGTCTGCCAAAATGTTGGTTTTCCCAGGGATATGCGTTGCTACCAGAAACCGATGAGAGGAGATCGCCCATTGCCAAAGTCTGAGAGCTTCTCGACACAAGGGGTAGGACTTGGTTCCGCCCTGTTTGTTGATATACCATACTACAGACATGTTGTCTGTGTGAACTGCAATTGTTCCCAAGGGAAGAAAGTCGTTGAGGGCTTGCAACGTTAAAAGCACTGCTCTCATTTCTAGGACATTTATGTGCAGGTGGTATTCGAACGGTTGCCACGTCCCATGAACCATCCTGCCCTGATAATGACCCCCCCCACCCGATCAGGGAGGCGTCCGTAGTGACAGTGGCTACCGGGGCCGGGGGTACAAAGGGTCTGCCTTGGTGAATCTGGGGAGAAGTAATCCACCATGAAAGATGATTTCTGCAAATTTGTGTCACCAGTATTTGGTGACGCATCGGAAGTTGTTGGTAAGACCATTGAGTGAACAACATCCACTGAAGCAGGCGCATATAGAAGCGGGCCAGGGGAAGAAGGGTAATGGCCGCAGCCATGAGGCCCAACACCTTTAGAACCATTCTGGTTTGTACTTTCTTGCTGGCTAGGATGATCCTCACGTGACTTTGTATATCTAAGATTCTTTGGTCTGTGAGGGTTGCTGACATCCGAACAGTGTTTAAGTTTGCGCCTATGAAAGTAATAGACTGGCAGGGCAATAAGGAGGATTTTTCGTAGTTGATCGAATTTCCCAATTGAGTGCAAAGATTTATAGTGTAATCCCTGGCTTGAAGAAGTTGATGCCTGGTGGTGGCTGAAAGGAGCCAGTCGTCGAGGTACGGAAACACCTGGAATCCTTGACTCCTCAGGTGAGCCGTGACCACTGCCATACATTTGGTGAACACTCTGGGGGCTGTAGTGAGACCAAAGGGCAGGGCTCTGAATTGGAAATGACTGGACCCCAGCCGAAAGCGGAGAAACCTTCTGGAGCGTCTGTGAATTTTTATGTGATGGTACGCATCCTGAAGCTCTATTGAGCACATCCAGTTGTCCTTCTCTAGGAAGGGCAAAATTGACTGAAGTGTGACCTTTCGAAATCTTGTCTTTCTCACAGACTTGTTGAGTCTGCTGAGATCCAATATTGGTCTCCAGTCTCCCGTCTTTTTGGGGACCAAAAAGAATCTTGAGTAGATTCCGGGCTCTGAATGGTCTGTTATAACTGGCTGAATGACTCTTTTTTTGTAGAAGTTTTAAAACTTCTAACTCTGCAATTTCCCTTAGACCGGGTGGTACATCTGGAAGGGAATTTGAGTGAGAGAAAGGACTTTCCTCGAAAGGAATTTTGTAACCCTCTGATATGATCGACTGTACCCATCTGTCTTGAGTGAGGGAACGCCAGGCTTCTGGGTACCGCGGTAGTCTTCCCCCGACTGCCTCCAAGGATGGACAGTCGGGCAACATCTCAGGGATGCTGAAAGGGCTTGTCAGAGAGAGAGTCTCTCTGCTTCCCTGGTTTTGTGGACCCTGGTTTTGTGGACCCCCTCTGCCTCTAGAGCGGCGTCTGTTATTGTTACCCCCTCTGCCTCTAGGGGTAAACTGACCACGTGTATCCGGCGTGACTCCTTGGGATTTGCGGAACCACATCTTGCCACCCTTCTGTCCTTTAGGGTAAGGTCTAGAAGGAGTGGAAAAACAGACTCCTACGGCAGAAAGAGTCTTGCCGTCCTGCTCACACCTGGTCAATGTATCCTTCACTTGAGGGCCAAACAAAGCTGACCCATCAAAGGGAGAGTTTGTGAAGGACGCCTTGAAGGGATCTGCAAAATTACAGAGTCGCATCCAGGCTTGGCGTCTAAGCCACACCTGTACCTGCGGCCCTACTCGCTCCATCTGCTGCATATGATATCAGTCTCATGGAGGAGTTAGTAATAGAATTAAGGGTTCCTAGCTGCGAAGCAATTTTTTGTTGAGCCCCTGCAGCTGTAGGATCCTGTACTACTTCACCTAGCTCCTTAAGGATGTCCCTTTGGAGTCTGGTGAAGTGACATAAGTAGTTCAGCGAACGCATAGCAAAGGTCGCTGAAGAGAACATCTGCTTACCATACCTATCCATGGTCCTAGAGTCCTTATTAGGAGGATGGACAGGTACGGAAGGATCTGCAAGTTCCTTCTTAGTGGCAGCCGCCACCACCATGGCATCAGCAGGGACGCCTTTTGTAAGGAATAGCTTGTCCAAAGGGGCAGTAATAAATTTTGACGGCCTCCTAGGAACTGGCTCTACAGAATCAGGAGCAGCCCAAGCCTTTCGAGCAATAACCTCCATGAGGGGGTCGAAAGGCGGAGACACCGAGATCCAAACGCCTCTAGGTATACAGACTCATCCTCAGAGGGATTATTGGAGGGCCAGTTTCCCCTCTGTTTTAGGAGTTCTAGGATGTCTGAAAAGGAGACATCCTCAGAGGGGGATCTTGGGGATCCCTCCGACTCATCTAAGTCGGTATCTGAAGTGATAGACTCAGGGGAGTCTATATGTTTCCTCTTACAAATCCTCTTGCGCGGAGGATCTCCTGACTGATCAGGAGAATCCTCGGAAGAGGGGGCTATTCCCAGTGGGGAAACCTGAGGCGGAGGATCTCTGGGTCCGGGAGCAAGAGAGATGGCAGAGATATCGACAGGCACCGTAGAGGGAGGAGCTAAGGGAACAGACTGCTGGCTGAGTCCAGTGGCCAGCACACTCTTCATCACCTCAAAGGCCCCCCTCCCAGGGAGGTCCAAGAGAACCCGTTCCGAAGAAGCAGGAACTCCAGGGCCCACCGAAAAGGAAGGCTCCGAGGCAGATGTCGGAGCCAAGCTCACAAAGGCCGAGGCTCCAAGGGGAAGAGTGGGGTCGGACAAGGGTCCGATGCCACTCACCCCCTCGGAGGAGACCAGGGAAGCCCGACCACCGAATCCCTCTAAGGAAGGTCTCGAAGAGGAGATAAGAGTAGATGCTGAGGGAGCAGAAGGGGGGGGGGTATCTGCCCCTCAGCAGAAACTATTCCCGAAGACTCCAGCTCCAAACTCTGAGGTAGAGTCGAAGGAGGAACTACAAGAGGGTGTGGACTAATAGTCGTCTGAGACGGACTATGTAGCATCTGGGCCAGTGCCTGTGATTTCAATAATCTACTGACCACCCTCTCCAAATCATGGTCAGAAAGCCTGGATGACCTGGAAGATCAGCTCCGATGGCTCCGTTCCGAGAGGAGAGGTGAGGCCGGAGCCGAGAGTATCGGTTCCAAGGAAGGGGACCTGGACCTCTTCCTCGAAGGAACCATCGGAGCCGACGAAACCATCGAACCAGTCGGAGCCGAGGACTTTTCGGCACCGACAGAAGGTCTCGATGCATCGGCTCCAGCCGGAGCCGATACAGACATAAAAGTAACGGTGTCGGAGCCGGTCGGCACCGACACCGAAGCCCGAGCCACATGGTGGTCGGAGCCAGTCGGAGCCGACACCGATGTGACTGAACCAGTATCGGCACCGATAGCCATTGGTGCCGAAGGTTTATGCAAGCTAGGATCGGCTCCAGCCGGAGCCGATCTCGACTCAGTCGTAACCGAGGCCGCAGGCTTAGACACAGAAGACTGGGCCTTGGAAGACTTCGAAGTCTTTGTCGGAGCCGACTTAGCCGGAGAGCCCTCCAGCTTAAGACCCCTTAAAATCAATTTATTTCTCCTCTCCTGCAGGACTCTCTGGCTGAAAGAATGACAAATCGCACAGGAGTCCTGCAGGTGGAGAGGTCCCAGGCAATATAAACAAGTGTGACCGTCTGTCAGAGACATCTTCTGACAGCACGAGTCACACTTCTTAAAGCCTGAGACCCTTTCTTTGGACATAGTTGTACACAAGCAGTACACAACAACACAGTCCCAATCAGACAACTAAAGTTATCTAAAATATAGTGACTAACCTCTCACCCACACACACCCTGACAGGGTGGGGGGGGGGATGGGAGGGAATGAAGGCCTGACTAAAAAAAGGGGAAGGAAATATAATTTTAGTCAGAAAAGGGCTTAAAACTAAATAAAACAGAAGGTATTCTAAAGAAAAAAGAACATTTTAAATTTTTGGGGCAAAAAGTAGTAAAATACTAACACTTACCAGGAGCTGGCAAAAGGAGGACCTCATAAGCGAAGCGGCAAACGAGATCTGGGTACTTACCACCTTGCATCATGGGATATGGGGCTGCCTCGAGCTGGTAAAAGTGACTCTCGAGCTTAGCAAAGTGCCGAGTCGGAGCCGAGGATCGGCTCCGAACCCATCAAGCAAGAATGAAGGCGAGATTGACAACTTAACATTCATAGTTATCTCTGTTAGTAGCCAAATTAAGGCTTTCTGTGAACTGTTCTTGTTGCCAGGTTTATGCAACAATGACTTTAAGGAACAGAAAATGAGTTTCAAAAGACAAACTGAATGGGGTAAAACACAACATTTTGGCACTACAGCATTTTTCAATCATTTTCTCCATCTGAAATCCAGTTTAATCCCCTGTAGACTAGAGGCTGGTCCCAGATGATTGTATGACAAATGTGTAGTAGCTCCTCTTTGTTGTAGTAGTGGGAAGTTGCGCAGGTCTGCTCCAGATGCATGCCCCCCAAACCTAACCTTAATTTTCATTTTTCCTTGGTGGTTTGCACAAGCTGGGACTCGCAAAATACCACTAACTGACCACTGCTATTCTATGCATGTCCATAGCCTCACTGTGGGGGTTTGTGTGTGCTTATTCCCATCCTTCCTGCTTTGCTGCAATACCCATTCGCTGCTGGGTGCCAGTAATGCAGCATGCTGATCTGTCCCCCCCCCCCCACCACCACCACCAATATGATTGAACTGGCATTTGCTGCTAACTTCTATCAATCCAGTCCAGTTTCTGTATTGACCGGGCTATAACTTGAGCCTGTTTTTATAGTTTGGGCTTCATCTTTTTTTTTATGCTTGTGATACAAGCCTAAAGATGCAACAGAATGTTTAATTTCTTCATGATGCATCACTGCTGAGTAACCATAAACTTTCCCAACTGTGTAGAAAAATGATAAACTATCATTGCCGTTACAGTAGTAATGCCAAATCAGAAACTGTTTTTTAAGCAACAGGCCAATAGTGTATGCTGTTTTGTCAAAAAATTAGTTACCAAGATGTAATCTCTTGTATGATTTCTTTATTATAAATGTGCTTATTTGTAGTGGACATGCATTTAAATGCATGTTTTTCTCCCAACAGCAGTCAAGGAACAAATCTGTGACATGGAACTTAAATGAAAAGGTATACCTCATACTGTCTGAATTTGAAAAGAGTGGAATTTCTGTTATAAGACAAGTGATGTCTCTCTTATGGAAAGATACAAATCTTCAGCATTACCCTAAACTTAAAGATATTTACAGCTACTTTTACAAAGGTAAGAACATTATAGACAAATGCTTATGTATGACTTGTTTACTGAGGTCTTCCTGTGACATGGTAAGTCAGTTCTTTTGGAATGTCCCTGTGCAAAGTGAGCAACTAACAGAAATGGGCTGTTAGACTGGGATAACCATGTTTGCTCTCTTAGCCTATGCCTAAGTAGTAAATGAAATGAGACTAAAGCAAAACGCTGTTCCAAGTACAAGCAGCAGATGAGCTGGGCTGTTGTATGCAATTAATGTTTATTTTGGAAACTGAGTATGGTCTGCAAAAGTATGTTTATATACAGGTTTCATTATTCGGGTGTAATGAACAAATTCCATCTTATAATCCCCCAAATGTCAAAAGCTATAATGTAGAAAAAAGTGAAACCCGTGCTTCATGGGCTTTTGGGTAGGTTCTCCTGTCTTCCTATGACTATTGCTTTAAATCTCAAGCCCCCATGGTTTGTGTGTGAATTCATCCGCTTAGCTTGTGCTGGACAACCTCCATTAAAAAGATGCATGTAGCCACAGGATCCTGTTTAAACTAGCTGTTCACCAGTTTTTTTTTATCTGAAGTTACTAGGATATTAGTTGCAGAAAGCTGTCCACTTGTGGAGCCAAACTGCTATGCATAAGATTTAAGTACACCACAATCTGTTGTGCTTGAGAATAAATTGTGTATATATCCTAAATGTTATTCTGAAGCACAACATAGCAGATGTTCTTCATGTTTCACTGTTGCAGTCCTCACTTGTGGGTTATCCCTGCTCTGGTAGCCCTCTGCTGGCCTGAATACCAGACTCAGTTTTTCTGTGTCGGCTGCTGTTGCTTGCTGGCAGACGTCTGTGCTATAAAGGAAGGCAGCCGATGCCATTACATCATTCTTTCTTGCCGTGGAGCCAGTAGCAGAAGGAGTTTGCAAGTGTGCCGGTCGGTCGTTACCAGAGTTTGAATTACAGCTGAAAATGTCTAAAGCTAAGTACCCCGTTGGGTATCCTTTTTTCTTGCACTAACCAATGTCTAAAAATGTTAACTGTCTTGTCTGTGGAAAGCAAATGCCAGACTGAGACTTCCATTCATACTGCATCACTTGTTTAGGTCCAGACCACAACATCCCCCGTGGCCTGTTCTGTCCCCTGTTAAACGTGAGAACCATTCAATGTTCATCAGGTTACACTGCTGCAGTCATTACACTTGGGTTATCTGCCATCAAGCGGTCCCGCAGTCTGCCAGAGTTCCAAAGTCTTGGTCCGACGTCTGTTGATGTCGCTTCTCCCTGACGTCAGAGCGCCAGGGGTATACAAGATGCAGCAGATGCCATTTTCTTCAGTCTTTCTGGCCGCACGGTGCCCGAAGCAGAAGCAGTTCGCAAGTGCCGGTCGGCCGACTCCTGAGATTTTCAATTCGAATTTCAGAACCGAAGTCTTCTATAAAGCTAAGTACCCCATCGGGGAAACTTTTTCTTGCCTCAGACCGATGTCAGTAAAAAGTAATAATTGTATTTCTTGTGGGAAGCAAATACCTCATAAGGATTTTCATTCTTACTTTATTCCATGCCTAGGCCCAGACCACAACGTCACTGGTTGTCTGTTTTGTGCTAGGTTTAACAAGCGCACTATTAAACGTCAGTTTGATTTTGCCCGACATTACTTTGGCAGAAAATTCAATTACACCATGCCGTCTGAGCAACCGACAGGAATGCACAAAAAGCGCAAAGACAAGGACAGGCATCTGAGACCCAGACCTGATGACGAGGCCTCTGCTAAGGCCAGTCTCCGGTTTTCAGCGAGGTGCCTTCGCAGCCCCTGACGACCGCTGCTTTAGAACCACAGGCTGCCTCAGACTACCACGCAGAGATGGCTGGGCCTCTGGATACTCTACCTTTAGGCCTTACCGAGACTATGCCTTCAGAGGGATCCGGAGAAGTTGAACAGCCCTCAGCTGCAGAGGGTGTATTCAGACAGACTACACTAACTATCAAATCTTATGCTAAGTCTAAAACTCCTTTAAAAATAAAGAAGCCAGTACAGCATTCACCAGGACAGGCCCCCCATGCCTAAGAAACAGATGCTCAAAATGGCCGAATACTTAATTACTCTGATCAGGGGTTCCCATCCCCCTCCTGATAAAAGGTCTAGACAGGATGAAGACCATGACTCATCTGACCAGGTTTCCATTTCCTCGGATTCCTCAGCAGGTCAGGAATACTCTTTACCCCCATATGAGGATTCTGATGCTGAAGAATTTATCCCTTCAGCCTCTCCTCCAGAGGATTACTCTTTTGGGGAAACCTTGCATACTATGAGGGAACATTTTCACTACGAGGGCCAGGATTACTCAGAATCCAAGAAAAGGCTGAGTTCC
The DNA here is from genome assembly GCF_019279795.1 of Protopterus annectens. Lineage (NCBI taxonomy): Eukaryota > Metazoa > Chordata > Ceratodontiformes > Protopteridae > Protopterus > Protopterus annectens. The sequence goes on along the minus strand of NC_056729.1, from coordinate 613,956,947 downwards.
TTTTATTGCCTCAGCACAGACCTCTTGCTATTCTGCCAGTATTAGACATTGTGGATGATGTGTACTCTGAATTTAGTTTAAATCCTGATTCTTTACCTCCAGCCCCAGTCAAACCAGACAGATACTAGAGAGTCCCTGACTCTCTCAAATTTCTTTACAAAAGCCCTGTTGCTGACCCAGAAACCATTTCCCAGGGTCCCAAAGGGGTTAAGGCCTCTACAGCTAAAAATCCAGTTCCCTCTGTTAGGGATTCTAGAGCATTAGACAGATGGGGAAAGAAAGTATACACTTCTGCAACTCTAGCAATGAGAGCCTTAAATTGCCAGTTTCACATGCTGAAATATCAGCAATACTTGATGTCTCAGTTAAAACAAAAAATGCTTCCAAATTCAGAGCTCCCTGACTATAAGGAAATGCAGGATTTATTGCATGCAGCAGAACAAGTGGGCAAACATACTTTGCAATTTGGATTTGATTCATTAGAAGCCTCTTGTAGAGCAGCAGTTACAGGGTCTGTCATCCGTAGGCATGCTTTGTTAAAAGAACAAAGTTTACCTGATCATGTTAAAGCAAAATTATTGGATGCACCTTTAAAGCAGGATGTTTTATTTGGAGTTAAAGCAGTAGTAGTATTAAAGAAAATGGAGGATAAGGCAAAATCTATGCAAACGGTGAAGGATTTTTTACAGGTTCAGACCCCTCGTTTTAGCAGAAATTGGCCAACTAAAAACTGGTCCTTTCTAACTACAGGCAGACCTCAGAGGGGCAGACAGATGCCCAAGAGGCAGAGGTCAGCCACAAGGTTCTTACAAGCCCCGCCAATGGGGTACTTCAACCCAGAAAGAAGGGGAAGACGGGCCACAACCTTATAGGAAACCGTCCCAATGACTTCCCCCTCCAGCTGCCAAGCACTTCTATCTTGGCAGCTCCCTTGGGAGGAAAACTAGCACTTTTTGCACACAATTGGCATATGATCACCCAAGACAAATGGGTTCTAAATATTGTATCTCAAGGTTACAGGTTCCACTTTCACACTTTGCCAAGGCTAAAAGGAATGCCAAACCTGCCACCAAATAAATGGGCAGAGGCTCAAAAACAAATTACAGCATGTATGGACATGAGAGCTACTCAAGAGGTACCAACACAGGAGCAAGGACAAGGATTTTACTCGAGACTCTTTCTGGTCCCCCGAAAGGACAAAGCCTGGAGGCCTATTCTGGATCTTTCTGCTCTAAATACTTACCTGGAAGTTCCCAAATTCAAAATGTTGACACTGCAGCAGCAGCTTCCCATGCTGGGCAAGAAGGCTTGGCTAGTAACTGACCTCAAGGAGGTATACCTGCATGTCCCTATCAGACAAAATTGCAGAAGATACCTCAGATTCTTAGCAGGTTCAACACATTACCAATTCTCTGTACTGCCCTTTGCTTATCTACTGAGCCCAGGGTCTTCACAATGCCTGGCACCAGTAATTGCATTTTGCAGACAAAGGGGAATTCAAATATACCCATACTTGGACGACTGCCTTGTTCAAGCAGAAAGCAAGGACATTCTTCTAAAGCATCTGGCATTTGTAAAAAGCTTGTCAAGTTGCCCTAGGGTACACAGTAAATGAAAAGAAGTCAAAACTAGTGCCCTCGCAAGAGATATTCCTGGGTGCCAGCTTAAATACAACAGCCCAGATGGCTTATCTCACGCCAGACAAACGAGGACAACTGACTCAATACTTTCAATTGATGGCAACAAAAACCCAACTCCCTGCAAGAAAAATTCTGCAGGCCTTGGGGTTCATGACATCTTGCATACTACTAATTCCATATGCCAAACTGCATATGAGGAAGTTACAATGGTATCTGAAAAGCGTATGGACTCAACACTGTCACAGTTTGGAAGCAATAATACTGCTCATCCCCTGCCTTCAACAGGAGTTTCAATGGTGGGCACAGGCATGTCACCACAATAAGGGACAGCCTTTTACTTTACCCACAGCCAGGTAGACAATAACAACGGATGCATCGGATTACGCCTGGGGAGCACGCATGGCAGGACAATGTATCCAGGGCAAGTGGACCACAGACCAAATACATCTCCACATCAATCAAAAAGAGATGCTAGCTGTACAAAATGCCCCGACAGCTTTCAGGGACCTTCTGCATCCAGGACCATTGCTACTAAAGGCTGACACCACAGTTGTGGTACATAAGCAAGGGGGCATGCATTCCTACCCCCTATGCAGACAAGCAATGACTTTGTGGAATACAGCACTGACCTATCAAGTTCAACTGCAAGCACAATTCCTGCCAGGAAAGAAAAATACACTGGCAGACAACTTAAGCAGAAATATCATGGATCCTCATGAGTGGAAACTAAATCCACAAGTATTCACAATGATAACTCCGAAATAGGGGAGCCCAGACGGATCTTTTTGCCTCCCCGCTGAACTGCCAACTACAGAAATTCTGCACAAGGAAGTACCACACACAAGCGTGGAAAGTGGACGCCCTATCATTCAGTTGGAAAACACTAAAAGTTTATGCCTTCCCACCACTGACTCTCCTAGCAAAGGTACTCCTGAAAGCCAGACTAGAGAGGCCACAAATGATCCTCATTGCTCTGGACTGGCCACGACAGCACTGGTATCCAATATTAAGGAACATGGCTCAAGGCCCAGCATGGATTTTACCTCAAATACCTCATCATCTGACTCTGCAAAACAATCAGATCCTGCACAGCCAGCTCAAAACTTTAAATGTGGCTGCATGGCAGATTACTTAACCAGTCAGCACTCCTCTCTAAAGCTGTTATGAATGTCATTTTGGAGGCCAGGAGGCCCAGCATCAGGAAATCTTATTCAGAAAAATGGAAAAGATTCTGCGCCTGGAACCAGGCTCAAGGACTAAACCCTCTTGTCCCAAATATTCCTCAGATATTACAATACTTAGATGCTGGACAAAGGCCTTTTCATTTATTAAGATCCACGCCTTTCCTATTTCAGCTCATTACAACACGGATCCTCATATTTTTTCACATCCATTACTAAGACAATACCTCAGAGGGGCTAAAAACATAAGACCGCCCCGGAGAGCACCAACACCAACTTGGGACCTCAACTTTGTGTTGGAAAAACTTACTCTACCACCTTTTGAGCCAGCCATTTCAGCAGAATTAAAATTTTTGTCATGGAAAACTGCTCTGCTGCTGGCAATAACTTCAGCACGGAGAGTCTCAGAATTACAGGCACTAATGAAAGTGGAGCCTTTCATCATTTTTCATCAAGACAGGGTTTCCTTAAGAACAAACCCTACCTTTATGCCAAAGGTGGTATCCAGTGTGGCTCTAAGCCAAACCATTCACTTGCCCACTTTTTATCCAAACCCCCAGAGTAAAGGGGAGAGGCTTCTTCATTCATTGGACATACACAGACAGTTACATTTCTACTTGGACAAAACAAAAGCTTTCAGAAAATCTGAGCAACTGTTTGTACCCTATGCTGCAGGATCACAGGGAAAGACCATTTCAAAACAGACCATTTCAAAATGGGTAGGACACTGTATCCGTTTCTGCTACACACAGCATGGAAAAACTGTGCCTAGTAACATTAGGCCTCATTCTACCAGGGCTACAGCCACCTCAGCAGCCTTTCTTAGAGGAGTACCAACCGAGGATATTTTGGAAGCTGCAACTTGGAGTTCAGTGCACACCTTTACTAAACATTACCACTTGCCTCTATACTCCAAATCCAGAGCTGGCTTTGCCACTGCAGTTTTGCCAGGGCCTCATAGCCACTCCTAACCCTATATAGACCCAGCCACCCAACCTCAGATTTGGGATTCAACCCAAGTGTAATGACTGCAGCAGTGTAACACGATTAACATAGTACAGTTTTGTACCTACCATAAATGTAGATATTCGAGTGAATACACTGCTGCAGTCCAGGTTACCCTCCATCCAACCCCACTTTCTTAGCTGGGACTTATACCTCTCTATCCTTTACAACCTATGTGGTGTATTTGCTTGTAGCTATAGGTATTGTTTCTTATTTTACCTGTATGTGTTATTAGCAATATGTATTGCCTACCAATTTGGGGGCACCTGACATCTGGGGCAAGAAAAACTGAAGAAAATGGCATCTGCTGCGTCTTGTATACCGCTGGCGCTCTGACGTCAGGGAGGAAGCGACAGCAACCAACGCTGGACCAAGACTTTGGAACTCTGGCCAACTGCGGGACCGCCTGACGGTAGATAACCCAAGTGTAATGACTGCAGCAGTGTATTCACTCTAACATCTACATTTATAGTAGGTACAAAACTGTACATTGTAGAGCTCTTTTGGTAGCCAGGTATTTTCATCTTCCGTCTTCGCATTCCAAAATGGCATCTGCAACAAACCATAGACCTTCCAAAAAAATTAAGGCTAAAGGTAGACACGAGACCACACACGGCTAAGCCTTCCGACTCCACCGCTAAGCAGGTCGTCCGTTCTCTGGAATTTAGTGAGGTGCCTTCGCAGCCCCTGATGGCTGATTTTGATACCTTTGCAGGCCTCTACTCAGACCCTTCTGGAGTCCGGTATGCCGTGGAAATCTTTAGTGTACTGAGCTTTTGATTGTCTCTGCCTTGGTTGGGTCCAGAGCCACGACACAGGCACCAGCATCCGAGGAGGTTTATTCACACTACCAAATCTAGACAAAAAATTATGTTCTCTCATCAGACTAAAGTTTCTCTCAGAAAAATGGATACTCTTAGGCCGAGAGGCAAGGCAACTCCTAGGAAAAAATACCTCTAGCCACCATTTTACCCCTGCTCCACCACCCCAAGCTCAAAAGCTTTAAAATGGCGGATCTTATCACCCTTATTGGGGATGGTCAGGCCGCACCTTCTAAAAGGAAAAGGGACCCTTCCTGTGAAATACTGACAACAGGATTCTGAGGAGTCTGATTTATTCAGATTTGGAAGAGGAACAGCAACCTGTTACTGCTTAGGATTCAGATACTGAGGAATCCATCCCTTCTGCCTCCCCACCATAAGACCTTTCTTTTGGGGAAACCCTTCACTCCCTCAGGGAACATTTCCACTCTGGATCCCAGGACTTCCTCAGCCTAAGAAAAGACTGTTTCTAGACCTGCCGCAGCACAGACCCTTGGCCATCCCGCCTATCTTACAGGTGGTTGATGATGTCTTCCAGGAATCTAGCTTAAATTCTGACTCCCCCTCACCTGCTCCCAGAAAACCTGACCGGTTTTACAGGGTACTGGATTCTCACAAATACTTGTACAGAAATCTTGCTCCAGACCTCAAGGTCATTACACAGGAATCAAAAGGAGCTAAGGCTAGTTCTGCAAAGAATCCTACTCCTGACAAGGACTCCAGAGCTCTGGACAGATGGGGTAAAAAAGTACACAACTCTGGAACCTTAGCTATCAGAGCATTCAACCGCTAGTTCCACATGTTAAAATATCAACAGCACACTTTGGAATTATTAAAACAAAAGATTTCAGCCTTTCTTGACTGTGCCAATTCTGAAGAGTTAGCAGATTTACTGCATTCTACTTGTCCAGTGGCTAAACACTTTTTACACTGTGGATATGACGCCCTAGAAGCTTCTAGCAGGGCAGCAGTGTCAGGATCTGTCTTTAGGAGACGTGCATGGTTGAAGGAACAACCTCTCCCTGATCATGTCAAATCTAAAAATTACCTGATGCACCCTTGGATAAGGACCACTTGTCTGGAGTAAAAGCAGAAGAGGTGCTTAAAAAGATGGAAGATGAAGCAAAAATCTATGCAAACAGTAAATAATTTCCTTCAGGTACAACCTTCTAGGTTCCGCAGAAATTTTCCCTCAAAACAGTGGTCCTTTCTTGCACCTAGCAGACAGGAGCAAGGTAAGCCCTGCAGGGAGAGACTTCTCTGGCAAAAACTCAATGACTCTCTCTCTGCCCCCCCCGCCCTCTTTTCACTCGCCAAAAACTAGGAGGAAAGCTCTCCCTCTACTAAGAGAATTGGCTTTCTGTAACAAAGGACCAATGGATATTAAAGATCATTTCTCAGGTATACAAATTCTCCTAAAAACGAACTCTGAATTCCAAGAGGGTACCCAGACTTGCCTTTAAATCAGTGGGCAGAGGCATTAAAATAAGTCCAAACTCTTGTATCTTAAGGGGCAGTAGAACCTGTCCCCCTCAGACCAAACAGGCAAAGGCTTTTATTCCAGACTATTCCTTGTTCCCAGAAAAGAGGGAACGTAGTGCCCCTTCCTGGATCTATTCATTCTGAACACCTTCCTGGCGGTCCCCAAATTCAAAATGCTAACTTTGCAGCAGCTGCTACCTATGCCGACAGAAAATGCCAGGTTAGTTACCCTAGATCTAAAAGATGCCTACCTCCACATCCCCATAAGGGAATCTTGCAGGAAATACCTTTGCTTCAGAGCAGGCTCACAGCACTTTCAGATGTTTTGTGTTTCACTGTTGCAGTCATCACACTTGGGTTCCCCTGCCGGGGTAGCCCTCAATCGGCCCTAATACCAGAGGCTTAGTATTTCTGCGTCAGTTGCTATTGCTCCAGGACTGACGTCAGGTTGTCAGTGGTATAAAATCAGGTAGCAGATGCCATTACATCAGTCTTCCTTGCTGAGGAGTCCGAAGCAGAAGCAAGTTCGCACGAGTTCCGGTCGGCCGCTACCTGAGTTTTCATTTCCGAAATTGAAGTTGAAGTCTTTTAAAGCGAAGCACCCTGCTGGGGATCCTATTTTCTTGCTCTAACCGATGTCAGAAAAAGTTAACAGTTGTCTCTCCTGTGGAAAGCAAATACCACACAGAGATTTCCATTCTTACTGCGTCACCTGTTTAGGCCCAGACCACAACGTCCCTCGCTGTCTATTTCTGGCTTTGTTCAACACCAGAACTATACGTCGTCTGGCCTTTTCGTAGCTAAATACTTTCGCTCTCTATCTCCGTATTCCAAAATGGCTTCGGTAAGCCATCCAACTACCGATCTTATGAAAAAAAAAAAGTAAGGATAAAGATGGCACAGGTCAAAAACTGCCGACGACGCTTCCTGTTAAGCTAGTTCGTCGGTACTCTGTGAGGTGCTTTCGCAGCCCCTGATGCCCGCTTCTATGGATTTGCAGGCTTCTACAGAGACCCATTTGGAGTCTGGTATGTCGCAAGATTCTTCTTTGACCAAGGATCCTGTGGATGTCTCTACCTTGGATGGGTCCAGGGTCCAGAGCTGTTGAGCAGGCACCAGCTTCCAAGGAAGTTCTTCGCACTACTGATGCTCGACACAAGCCGGCTTCTTTCATGTCTTAAGTTCTTTCTAAAACTTAAATTTCTAAGGCTCAGGATACAAACTGCGCCTAAAAAAACAGACCACCCAAGCTCAAGCACCTGCTTCCATGCTTCAATCTCAAATGCTTAAAATGGCGGAAGACCACCTGCTTATTAGTGGAAGCCAGCCTACCCCTTCTTAAAAAAAAAAAAAAAAAAAAAAAAAAAAAGTCCGATGACTGAGGTTTCTGAATATGAAGACATGCAACCCTTGTCTGCTTATGAGGATTCAGATTCAGAGGAATCCATTCCTTCTGCCTCTACTCCAGAGGATTTTTCTTTTGGTGAAACCCTACATACTTTAAGGGAGCATTTCCAATGGGAGTGTCAGGACTATTCTCAATACAAAAAGAGACTCTGGGAATTCTTTGATTTACCGCAGCACAGACCTTTAGCCATTCCTCCTGTCCTGGATGTTTTGGATGATTATGGAATCCAGTTTAACCCCTGATACCTTTCCACCTGCTCTCAGGAAGCTTGACCGGTATATAATGTTTATTAGGTATACAGTGTCCCTGACTCACAAATTTATTTTCAAAAATCCTATTGCTGACCCAGAGGTCCTCTCCCAAGGACCTAAAGGAATAAAAGCAAGCACAGCTAAGAATCCCAGCCCCTCGGACAAGGATTCCTGAGCTTTAGACAGATGAGGTAAAGTGTACACCTCTGCAACTCTTGCCATTTGAGCACTAAATTGTCAGTTCCACATGCTGAAATACCAGCAGTATACTATGGAACTCCTTAAACAGAAAATATCTACCTTTCCGGCTTGTGCAGAAAATAAAGAATTACAGGAGCTTAAGCATCCTGCATACCAAGTTACTAATCACACCTTGTAATGTGGCTTTGACACCCTAGAGGTATCCTGCAGGGCAGCAGTCACAGGTTCTGTACTTGGAAGGCATGCTTGGCTTAAGGAACAGACCTTGCCAGACCATGTCAAATCAAAACTATTGGATGCACCATTGAACAAAGACAATTTGTTTGGGACCAAGGCAGAAGATGTCTTAAAGATGGAAGAAAAAGCTAAATGTATGCAGATAGTTAGACCTGTTAAAGGTCCAACCTCTGAGGTTCAGTAGGCATTGCCCCTCCAAACACTGGCCCTTTCCGGCCCCCTCAAGATCAGCTCAGACAAGACCTAGGGGAAGCAGACCCCCCCCCTCCCCGACAGTCCCAGGGAACGCAGAGATCTAAGCAATGGAGTTCCTCCACTCCACCCCTTGCCTCTGCCCACCTGCTTATCCCCCAGGAGGAAAACTCTCCTCCCATGCCAAAAACTTGGGCCTCTTAACGACTGATGGGTCCTCAACCTAGTGTCTCAGGGATACAAATTTTATTTCCACACTATGCCAACCTCAAAAGGGTTTCTAGATCTTCCTCCAAACCAGTGACCGGAGGCACAAAACCAAATCCATTCCTTGCTTTCCATAAGGGCAATGCAGCCTGTTCTTGCAGACCAAGATAGGCTAAGGTTTTTGTTACAGACTGTTCCTGGTACCCAGATAAGAGGGCACCTGACACCCAATCCTCAATCTATCTAGTCTAAACACCTTCCTAGTGATACCAAAATTTAAAATGCTCACCCTCCAGCAGTTTCTTCCTATGCAATCCAAGGATGCCTGGTCAGCCACCCTAGACCTAAAAGGGGCCTATCTACACATCCCAATTAGGGATTCCTGTAGGAAATATCTACGTTTTAGAGCAGGATCTCTGCACTTACGGTTCTCTGCGCTTCCCTTTGGCTTATCCACTGCTCCCAGAGTATTCACAAAGTGCCTGGCTCCAGCCATTGCTTTTTGCAGACAAAGGAATATTCAGATTTACCCCTACTTAGATGACTGCCTCATTCAAGCAGACAGGAAAAGCCGTTACAGCACCTGACCTTTGTAAAGGACCTACTTATCTCCCTGGGGTTTATACTATAAATGAAAAGAAATCCAAACTAGTACCCACTCAAATTGTATTCCTGGGAGCAAGCCTGGATATACAGCATCCCAGATGGAATTCCTTACTCCAGAAAAATAAGCCTATGTGGCAGGCTGCTTCTCTCAATATTCTCTCAACTAGCCACTAGAACCCAGTTATCTGCAAGGAAAATCCTGCAAGCTCTAGGGTTCATAACATCCAGCATTCTACTCATTCCATATGCCAGACTGCATATGAGTCAACTTCAATGGTACCTAAAAAGCCTTTGTTGTCAACACTCTCAGGACCTGGAAACTATCATACCTCCCTGTCTAAGGAAAGATTTTCTTAGGTGGACAGCAGCATGCAACAAGAAGGGCCTTCCCTTCTCACAACCGCATGCCGCCCAGACCCTAACCACAGATGCATCAGATTATGCCTGGGGTGCACACCTGGACGGCATTCGGGGCCATTGGAGTCCAACCCAAATGCATCTGCACATCAACCAGAAAGAAATGCTAGCTGTTCAGCATGCTCTGACCGCTTTCATAACCCTACTCTCCCCGGGGCCTCTAGTAATCAAAACAGAAACACAACATTGATGTGGTACATCAACCAGGGAGGAACTCGCTCTTATCCCCTCTGCAGGCTCTCCATGAGCCTTTGGCACATGGCTTCAGCCATGCAAATTCACCTGCAAGCATAATTCCTGCCAGGCTCCCAAAACTCTCTGGCAGACAACCCAAGCAGAAACCTCCTAGACCCACACAAGTGGCAGCTAGACCATGGCACCACCCAGAAATGGGGCACCCCGAAGGTGGACATCCTTTTTCTCCCACAACAATCACCAGCTCAGCAAATTCTGCACCAGGGAACCTCACAGCAAGGCCTGGAAAGTGGATGCCCTATCGTTCCAATGGGTAAACCTCTCTATACGTTTCCCCCTCTACCTTTGCTTACATGGGTACTACTCAAACTAAGGGAGGAAAAACCGAGAGCAATCTTGATTGCCCCAGACTGGCCACACCAGCACTGGTACCCACTGCTGCACAGTCTGTCATCATGGCATCTACCTCAGATCCCAACTCTCCTGACCCAGCAGAAGGGAGAATTCATGCATCCACAACTGCAGAACCTGAACCTGGCAGCCTGGCTTATTCCCTGAGCTCTCCTCCAGTTGCCAGCTTAAGCAAGCAAGTCTTGGATGTTGTACATGAGGCCAGACACCCCAGCACTAGAAAATCCTATGCAGACAAGTGGAAAAGGTATTGCACCTGGATCCAGGTTAAAGGAGCTGAAACAGCACAGCCCTCTACCTCTCATCCCTGATTACCTAGCAGATCTACTACACAGCGGCCTATCCTATTAAAATTCGTGCCTCTGCCATCTCTGCTCATTACAGCACAGAGCCACCTCTCTTCTCACCATCTCAAACTGTTCTGAAGAGGGGCTAACAATTTAAGGACACCCAGAAGAGCGCCTACCATAGCTTGGGACCTTAACTTTGTGTTGGAAAAGCTGACTCTACCCTCTTTGAACCTGCAGCTTCAGCAGAGTTAAAATTTCTCTTGGAAAACAGCCTTGTGTCTGGCCATCACTTCAGCTAGAAGAGTTTCAGAGGTACAAGCACTCATGGCTGTGGAGCTCTTCATAATTTTTCATGCTGACAGGTTCTCCCTCGGGACTAACCCAACTTTCATGCCTAAAGTGGTGTCCTGTGTGGCTCTCGACCAATCAATTCGTTTGCCCACTTTTTCCCCCAACCCACAAAACTAGGGGAAAGGATTCTACATTCTCTAGATGTGCACAGACGGCTAAGATTCTGTGTGGATAGGACTAAGTCTTTTACAAAAACTGACCAATTGCTAGTCAGCTTTGCAGCAGGGGCAGAGGGAAAGGTCATAGCCCAACAAACTCCAAATGGATAGCACACTGTATACATTTCTGCTACAAATACTACTGGAAACCTCCTCCTAAGGGGTTCAGGATGCATTCCACCAGGGCAACCTCCA
>NC_056729.1:613927912-613945199 GCF_019279795.1 Protopterus annectens | reverse complement strand
TGTTTTGAGAAAGCTAAATCTGATTTTGATATTTAAAGGGAGAAAGGGGGATAAGCAAGTGTTAAGTAGAGCAAGTACTTTCAACCCCCCCACTTAACCCAGCTTTAAAGATTTTTGAGGAACTGGTTGAGAAATATAAAAAATTTAAATATGAAAAAGAATGTTGTGAAGATTTTAACAGACACCGAGGAACATTTAATTCAAGTATTATGTAACAACAAATGCAGGGTAATGAAACCTGATAAAGGGGGTGGGGTAGTGTTTATGTATGTAACTGATTACGAAACTAGGATGTTTGAAATTTTGAATGAAGAAGAAAAATATAGTGTAGCTTCTAAGAACGAAATTAACATTGCTTATGCTAAAATCAATTATTTGAAAGACCATTTATTACAAGGGGCACTGGACAAAAATTTGTATAATTTTTTGCGCATGGAAAAACCACGCTTCCCAAGAATTGGAATACCCAAGACGCACAAAAGCATTGAAAATCCAATTTTTAGAACTATAGTGTCAGGTGCTGGTTCTATAACTGAACCTTTGGCTGTATTTGTGGATCATCATTGAAAAAAGTTACTGGTGTCTTTGAAATGCATTACTAAAGACTCTTGGGATTTTCTTAACATTTCTGATAAGTTCACTGTAACAGTTTATTTGGTGACGATAGATGTGGTGGAATTATTCCCCAGTATCCCTCACAATATAGGGTTGAAATGGTTTCAGGCGGTATAAGATGCAAAATATCTGGAAGCCAATGTGAATTTGATCAATGGAAATAATTCTTAATTGTGTATTTCAATGGTGAATATTACAAACCAGAACGAGGTGTTGCTATGGGGGCGGCTTGCGCCCCCTTATATGCCAACTTGGTGTTCTACTTTTGGGAAAGGAAATACATCATAGAAACTGAATGGTATAGGAACATTGTTTATTACACAAGGTTTTTGGATGATATTTGCTTGCTTTGGCAGGAGTCAGTGGATGAATTGACATCTTCCTTGACTTAACAGGACAACCGTTTTTTTTTTGTTTATATAAATATTTGCACACACACTATCCCTAGAGAAAATTGACTATCTAGATGTAACTTGGTGAACAATTGTTTCCATTCTAAGATATTCAGAAACGCACGTTCTCCAATTCATATTTTCACAGTGAAAGTGAGCATCCAAGTTTCCAAAAGAAGGGCATTGTGAAGGGGCAGTTAATCAGAGCCTTGAATGTGTGGTGAACTATGTGTGTTCCACAAAGTGTTGGAATTCATTGGGGAACTGTTTATAGAGAGAGAATATTTACCAAGTTTTGCAGACAGGTTAATAGATAAAGTGACTCTGGATAGAGATGTTAAATGTAGTCCATTATTTCGAAAAGGTTGTAATTTTGAGACCAAATAGAATGCAACTCTGGTAGAATATGACACTGCCTTTGTACGTACATACTCCTTCACTTCCACAGAAATGGAAGGGATTATTAGGAAATACTGGGGTATCTTGAAAGTGCATGAGGAAACTAAATTTCACACCAGACCCACCAAAATTTATTAGAAAAAGGGACACAAACTTGAAGGAAATGCTAGAAAGAGGGGGATTTTAGGAATGACAAAGTAAATAAATTTGGCACATATAAATGTGGAACTTGTAACCAGTGCAGGTACATTATTGTTAAAGATGAAGTGGTTATAATAGCTAGGAATTGCAGGTTGAAATGTAAGGGGCACTACATCTGTAGCACTTCAGGGATGGTTTATATAGTAGTTTGCGAAGTGTGCAACAGTTTTTATGTTGGAAAGACAGAGAGAAACCTCAGGAGGGATATATGAGCACACTATGATATTTTGAAAGCAAAAGAAACTAGTGCACTTTTTAAACGTTCTGTAGGATGCGATTCCCGTGGAGGTAACTGGGAGGCTAGACTTGAATATAGTTCTGGCAAATCAAATTGGAAGCAGGGAAACCCCCGGGCTTGAATGATTTAATTAGTGTAAGTAGTGTGCGCAGACTGAGGTCGGCAAAATTATAAAAGGTTGGGATGACAAGTTAAAAAATCGAACATACTTGTTTTAATGCAACACATTTACTGTGGAAATATTATGTTAAGAATTTTGATATTTTTGTTTTTAGTATGCTTGCAATATACTGCATTCAATTATATGCATTGAATTTTTGTGTAAATGTTTTTTTTTTAAATGGGGAGGTGATGGTTGGTTGAAGCGTTTATTTTTTTTTATTCGACATTTTGAAACTGGTTGTATTTAAGGAACATTTCAAACATTACAATTTGTTCTGATGAAGCCTGATGTGTTAGGTGAAGGCGCTTAACTGTTATCTTGTTTCGGGTCGTATTTACTGCTGCCAACTTTTTTATCTTTTATTGGGTCTCACTGACTGCTGCTATTGGCATTTTACTGGGTGCTGAGTTGAACTGACTGCACCATGATTAAAGTTTGCTGCTTCCAGCTGTGGAGTCTTGATTTTTTAGGTCCTAGACATTATCAGAGGCCAGAAGGCCCAGCACCAGAAAATCTTGTGCAGGAAAATGGAAAGGATTCTGCTCCTGGAGCCAGTCCAGAGGGGGGGGCGGTACCTCACAACCTTCCATTCCTCTTATCCTGGACTACCTAGCAGAGCTACTTAATAGTGGCTTCTTCTACTCCTCTATTAAAATCCATGCATCAGCCATTTCGGCTCATTTTGATACAGAAACTGCCCTTATTTTCCCATCCTTAGATTAAACAATTCCTCGGAGGGGCTTCTAATATCAGACCTCCTAGAAGGGCACCCACTCATGCCTGGGACCTGAATTATATTTTGAAAAAACTAACTTTACCACCCTTCAAACCTGCTGCTTCAGGAGAACTAAAGTACCTCTCCTGGAAGACTGCTTTTCTCATGGCTATTACCTCAGCCAGAAGGCTTTCAGAACTTCAGGCACTGATGGCCCTTGAGCCCTTCATAATCTTCAATGCAGACAGGGTTTCCCTGAGGGACTAATCCCTCCTTAATGCCCAAGGTGGTATCTAATGTAACTCTCAACCAGGCCGTACATCTACCCACCATCTTTCCTAACCCTCAAAACAAGGGTAAAATAATTCTGCACTTTGGATGTGCACAGACAGCTGAGATAATATCTTGTCTGTACTAAACGCTTCAGGAAAACAGACCAACTGCTGGTCAGTTTTGTTTGCCCCAGGGGCAGAGGGGAAGCTCATCTCCAAACCATTTTCAAATGGATATTGCACTGTAACCATTTCTACTACAGTTTGCATGGACACCCCCCTCCCCCAAATCTATTCAAACCCATTCCGCTAGGCAGCCTCCACTTCCACAACATTAATTAGAGGAGTTCCCACCAGGGACATCTTGGAAGCTGCCACCTGGACTTCTTCTGTCCATACCTTTACCAAGTATTACCACCTACCCCTATTTTCTAAGGCTAGAGCAGGGTTTGCCTCAGCTGTTCTGCAGGGCAAGCTGACCCATTGCTAGGGGTCTCACAAATCCTACCACCCTTCTCCTCGACTTTGGAAATCCTCCCACAGGTGATGACTACAACAGTGAAACACAAACCTAGTACAGTTGTGTACACTTACTATAAATGTAGATGTTAGACTGTATTCACTGTTGCAGTCCTGGTTTCCCAGCCTCCTTCCCCCTTATCTTCTTTCTTTAGGGAGATATTTTATCTTCTTTCTTTAGGGAGATATAAGTTTCTAATGGTGGCTTTTAGCCACGAGGACCACTTCCTATTTTTACTTGAGCTTCTGACTGGTTAGGGCAAGAAAAACTGATGTAATGGCGTCTGCTGCCTTCCTTTAGCACTGTCATCTTTGTCAGCCAGCAAGCGACAGCAGCCGACGCAGAAAAACATTGGCTCTGGTATTCGGGCTAGCCGAGGGTGATGACAGCAGTAATGCCCCACAGGTGATTGAAACAGTGAAGGTAAGCGTACACAACTGTACTACGTACTGCATGCATTTACTCCTGCCACTTCTCGTGTGTCTTCAAAAATGGTTTTCTGTTATCTACAATGTATATACATTTTCTTCAAACTGAATTTTTTCCTGATCTCTCATACTGTTTATGCTAATGGTTTTATAAGTTGCAGTAAGCCTCCCTTCCATTAGTTTTATATTGAGTATTTTCTTAAGAAATGTATCTACATGACCTTATGTGCCTAGACTCTGATCATGTATACTTTTATTTTTCGCATTCAATTTCCTTTTCAAAACTTCCCACGTTTCTTCTGCTGTCTGTCCACTGCATCATTCAAGTTGGCTTCATGTAGGGATTGCTTTGCTTCACTTTTTGTCTGTTAATAACTCTGTATTTGTTTAGCTTTGAATCTTGGCTTAATTGGTTTCAGTAGTTTTTTTATAACCCCATGATTGCTGCACATCAAAGGTGGTAATGCATGACATAAAGCAACAAAGCTCTCCTTGATGCTGAGAAATAAGCAAGCTTTTGAGCTTTCGGCCATCTTCAACAGATTCTTACCACTGTGCTAGCTGAAGCTGTGAGAGTTGATACGCATATCTGAGGTTACTATGATTCCAACATCTGATTAGTCTAATGTAGCATTTCACACATTTTATTTAAATTTGCCAACTTGTTTAGAGTACTGATCTCAAATGACCAGTTTCATTCTCAATCTGGGTATGGAGAACAGAGATGTAAATTTCAGCAAAAAACACAAGGTTGTACATACGGAGCAGGACTGATGTAGTACACAGTACTTAAAATAAGGTCAAGAGTGTAAGAGAATTAGAACTACAGAGATTTAGCATGGTTAGATGTGTGAATGGCAAATAAGGTGAAGTGATGGAGGAAAGTTTCAAAGAAGACTTAGAGTGCAGTTTGTGATCATCGTGGTAGAAAGGACACATTAGGTGATGTGGTTAGAGAGGCACTGGCATTTGTCGAGTATTTTTGTAGCTGGGCCTTTTAGCTGGGTTTGGAATATTTGCTAGGATGAAGTGTTATGGGAGGGGATAAATTCTTGTGGTCTAGGGCCAAGTTTGGGGAAGCAATGATCCAAGCAGTGGAGATTTTTTTTAAGGGGGGGGGGGTTGTTGCAAGTGCAGTATGGATGTTCATAGTGTTTCACTGTTGCAGCCATTACAATTGGGTTATCCTGCTGGCAGGCTACCCGCAGTCGGCCCAAGTTCCAAAGTCTAGTTCCGGTGTCTGTTGCGGTCACCACCTCCCTGACGTCAGTGCGCCAGGGGTATAGAAGATGCAGCCGATGCCATTTTCTTCAGTCTTCTTTTGCCGCATGGTGCCTGAAGCAAAAGCAGTTCGCAAGTGCCGGTCGGCCGACTCCTGAGATTTTCAAATTCGAATTTCAGATCCGAAGTCTTCATTAAAGCTAAGTACCCCGTTGGGGAAACTTTTTTTCTTGCTCCAGACAGATATCGGAAAAAGTTAATTGTATTTCCTGTAGGAAGCAAATAACTCATAAGGATTTTCATTCTTACTGTATTCCTTGCCTAGGCCCTGACCCACGGCGTTGCTTGTTGTCGGTTTTGTGCTAGATTTAACCAAAGCACTATTAAGCGTTGGTACAATTTTGCATTTCATTACTTTGGCAGAAGATTAAATTATATAATGCCGTCGGAACAGCCGATTACCGGAGTTTATAAAAAGCTTAAAGAAAAGGACAGGCATCTGAGGTCCAAAACCGACAAGGCTTCCGTTAGGCCTGTTGCCGGTTCTCAGTGAGGCGCTTTCGCAGCCCTTGATGCCCGCTACCTCAGAGCCACAGGCCGCTTCCGACTCCCACGTGGAGCCGACTAGGCCGCTGGAAACTCAAGGTATTGGATACTTGGAAACTCACTCAGATGGGTCTGGAGCCGCTGAGCAGGCATCGGCTTCTGAGGGTGTTTTCAGGCCTACACAGTTATATGTAAAGCCAACTTCAGCTTCAAAGGCAAAGACTAAAGCAGCTCTAAAGACAAAGAAACAAGTACAGCATTCTGCTGGACAGGCCTCCATGCCTAAAAAAAG
Source organism: Protopterus annectens (assembly GCF_019279795.1). Lineage (NCBI taxonomy): Eukaryota > Metazoa > Chordata > Ceratodontiformes > Protopteridae > Protopterus > Protopterus annectens. Next base: position 613,939,197 of record NC_056729.1, on the reverse strand, counting down.
ATGCTTAAAATGCCCGAAGACCTAATTACTTTGATCAGGGGTTCCCATCCCCCTCCTGATAAGAGGCCTAGGCAAGAGAGAAAATATGAATCTTCAGATCAGAAGAGGAATCAGTGGAAATAGAAACCTGAACAGGAATATTCCCTTCCTCCCTATGAGGATTCTGATGCTGAAGAATCTATCCCTTCAGCCTCTCCTCCTGAGGATTATTCTTTTGGGGAGACCCTGCACACTGAGGGAGCATTTCCGTTGGGAGAGCCAAGATTACTCAGAATCCAAGAAAAGGCTCCGAGACCTCCTTTTATTACCTTGGCACAGGCCCCTTGCTATTCCTCCTGTTTTAGACATTGTAGATGTATTTTCAGAGTCCAGTCGGTCTCCTGACTCTTTACCACCAGCTCCTGTTAAACCAGACAGATTACTACAGGGTTCCGGATTCACATAAATTTCTTTACAAACACCCTGCTGCTGACCCAGAAACTATTTCTCAGGGTCCCAAGGGGGTCAAGGCTTCCACTGCAAAAAAACCCTATCCCCTCTGATAGGGATTCAAGGCCCCTGGACAGATGGGGTGGGGGGATATTTTATACTTCTGCTACCTTGGCTGGAAGAGCTTTAAATTGTCAGTTTCATATGCTTAAATATCAGCAATATCTTATGTCACTGCTTAAACAGAAAATGTTGACAAATTCAGAATGTGCAGAAAACAATGAAATGCAGGATTTATTGCATGCAGCTGAACAAGTGGGAAAGCATACTTTGCAATGTGGTTTTGATTCTCTAGAGGCCTCCTGCAGGGCCACAGTTACAGGTTCTGTCATTAAGAGGCATGCTTGGTTAAATGAACAGAATCTGCCTGATCATGTTAAAGCAAAACTATTAGATGCTCCGTTACAACAGGATACCTTGTTTGGTGTTAAAGCAGAAGAGGTGTTGAAGAAAATGGAGGACAAAGCTAAATCTATGCAAACAGTGAAGGATTTCTTAGAGGTACAGCCTCCCAGATTTAGCAGGAACTGGCCTACAATTAATTGGTCTTTTCCAGTGTCAGACAGGCCACAAAGAGGCAGATACAGAGACGCCCCAGAGGCAGATCACAGCCCCAAGGCTCATATAGGCCTAAACAATGGGGTGCTTCTACCTCCAAAAGCGGAGAGGAAAAATCAGCCATGCAGGAAACTGTCTCAATGACTTTCTCCTGCCAGCACCAAGCACTTATCTTCTGGCAGCTCCTTTGAGGGGGGGGGGGGGGGTAGCACTTTTTTCACAAAATTGGCACATGATCACCCAGGACAAATGGGTCTTAAATATCTTATCTCAAGGCTACAGGTTCCACTTTAACACCTTGCCAAGGCCAAACAGTATGCCAGACCTGCCACACAATCAGTGGGCAGAGGCACAAAAACAAGTTTCATCCCTCATGGACATGAGAGCCATTCAGCAAGTACCACGGCAAGAGCAGGGACAAGGATTTTACTCAAGACTATTCTTGGTACCCAGAAAGGACAAAGCCTGGAGACCAGTACTGGACCTGTCTATCTTCAACACATTCCTGGATATTCCAAAATTCAAAATGTTAACTCTGCAGCAGCTTCTCCCCATGCTGGGCAAGAAGGCTTGGCTTGTGTCTTTAGACCTAAAAGAGGCGTACCTGCATGTCCCAATCAGGCAATCATGCAGAAGATGCCTCAGATTTATAGCTGGCTCAATGCACTACCAATTCTCTGCACTGCTCTTTGGCTTATCTACTGCGCCGAGGGTCTTCACAAAATGCCTGGCACCAGTAATTGCATTTTGCAGACAGAGGAATACAAATATATCCTTACTTGGACAACTGCCTTATTCAAGCAGAGAACAAGGACATCCTACTACAGCATCTGGCGTTTGTAAAAAGATTACTAACTGGTCTTGGGTACACGGTAAACTAAAAGAAATAAAAGCTAGTACCCTCTCGAGATAATATTCCTGGGTGCAAGCTTAAATACAACTGCCCAGATGGCTTCTCATGCCAGACCATCAGACAACTGACTACTTATTTCAAAATGTTATCTGCAAGAAAAATTCTGCAGGCTTTGGGCTTAATGGCATCCTGGCATCCTGGCATACTGCTAATTCCATATGCAAGACTGCATATGAGGAAACTTCAGTGGTATCTGATAAGTGTTTGGACTCAACATTGCCACAGCCTGGAAACAATTACCCTCATTCCCTGCCTGCAACATGAGTTTCGATGGTGGGCAAAAGCCTGTCACCTAAACATGTGGCAGACATTCACCTTACCCACAGCCAGGCAGACATTGACAACAGATGCATCAGATTATGCCTGGGGGACTCATATGGCAGGAAGATGTATTCAGGGCACATGGTCCAAGTCAAATGCATCTACATATCAATCAAAAAGAGATGCTTGCTGTTCAGAATGCCCTGACAGCCTTCAAGGATCAACTTCATCCAGGAAAACTACTGATAAAGACAGACAATACTACAGTCATGTGGTACATAAGCAGGGGGGGCATGCATTCCTATCCCCTCTGCAGACTAGCCATGAACTTATGGGACACAGCACTGACTTACCAAGTAAATCTGCAAGTACAGTTCCTGCCAGGAAGGATAAATACTCTGGCAGACGAACTAAGCAGAAACCTAATGGATCCCCACGAGTGGAAATTGGATCCACAAGTCTTCAGCATGATAACAAGGAACTGGGGATGCCCGGACATAGACCTATTTGTCTCCCCTCACAACTGCCAACTACAGAGATTCTGCACAAGGACTTATCACAAGCAAGCATGGAAAGTGGATGCTCTATCTTTCAGCTGGAAAAACCTAACCATATATGCCTTTCCTCTTCTGCCTCTCCTCCCCAAGGTACTCCTCAAGGTCAGACAAGAGAAGCCAAAAATTATACTGATTGCCCCAGACTGGCTCTGCCAGCACTGCTACCCAATCCTAAAGAGCTTGTCTCAATGCCCAGCTTGGACATTACCTCAAATTCCTCACTTATTGACCCAACAAGACAAGCATGGCAGATAATGTAGCCATTCAAGACTCACCTCTCTCTAAAGCAGTGATGGATGTTACTTTGGAGGCCAGGAGGCCTAGCACCAGAAAATCTTATGCAGAAAAATGGAAGAGATTCTGTGCTTGGAACCAGACACAAGGTATTGACACGACTGTTCCAAATATTCCTCAGATTTTGCAATACTTAACTGAGGTGCTGGATAAAGGCCTTTCCTTTTCATCAATTAAAATTCATGCCTCTACCATTTCAGCTCATTACAATACAGAACCACCTATTTTTTCTCATCTCAAAGGAGAGCACCAATACCTGCTTGGGACCTCAACTATGTCTTGGAAAAGCTCACACTGCCTCCGTTTGAGCCAGCCTCTGCAGCTAATATAAAATTCTTATCCTGGAAAACAGCTCTGCTCCTAGCAATAACCTCCGCTAGACGAGTTTCAGAGTTGCAGGCACTCATGGCTGTGGAACCTTTTATCGTTTTCCATCTTGACAGAGTTTCTCGAAGGACAAACCCTACATTTATGCCCAAGGTAGTGTCCAGTGTGGCCCTTAACCAAAACAATTCATTTGCCTACATTTTACCCAAACCCACAGAATAAGGTTGAGAGACTTCTACATTCTTTGGACATTCACAGACAGCTACACTTCAACTTGGACAGAACCGAAGCTTTCAGAAAGACTGAACACCTTCTAGTGGCATATGCTGCAGGATCACAAGGAAAGCCCATCTCAAAACAGACTATTTCAAAGTGGATAGGCCACTGCATTTGTTTCTGCTATTCACAGCATGAACGGCAAACCAGTGCCTAAGGGCATTAGGCCACATTCAACCAGAGAAGCAGCCACTTCAGCTGCCTTCCTCAGAGGAGTACCAACCAAAGACATCTTAGATGCTGCAACTTGGAGTTCAGTGCATACTTTTACAAAGTACCATCACTTACCTCTCTACTCTAAATCCAGGGCAGGCTTTGCCACTGCAGTTCTGCAGGGCCTGATAGCCTCTCCTAATCCTATTTAGCACCAGCCTCCCAACCATAGCTTTGGGATTCAACCCAATTGTAATGACTGCAACAGTGAAACACGAACATAGTACAGTTGTATACCTACCATAAATGTAGATGTTTGAGTGTATTCACTGTTGCAGTCCAGGTTACCATCCCCCTTTTCCTTGTTGGGACTTATCTGTACTTCTCTATTCTATAAAACCTATGTGGTGTATTTGCTTGTAGATGAAGGAAAAGTTGTTTTTTGTGTATGCATGCTTATTGGCATAATCTAGTCTACCTTTTTAGGGGCGCCTGACATCTGGGGCAAGAAAAACTGAAGAAAATGCGTCGGCTGCATCTTTTATACCCCTGGCGCACTGACGTCAGGGAAGAGGCGACAGCAACCGACGCCGGACCTAGAGTTTGGAACTCGGGCCGACTGCGGGTAGCCTGCCAGCAGGATAACCCAATTGTAATGACTGCAACAGTGAATATACTCGAACATCTACATTTAGGGTCGGTACACAACTGTACTTTCTGGATTCTGAACCTAGGTGTCTATTTTGGCTGCTTACGGAGAGAATATTTGGTTATTTAGCAGTTTGAATAGTTGTGACCCTAATGAAAGGTCAGGTTTCACTGGGAGCCAGTTTGCCCTTTACAGTGTTTTGCAGTAGTGATCATGTTTGGGGAAGAGCGTGATGAATCTAATTATTGGTAATGGTTTGGATTGGTGTGAAGTTTTTTTCATACAGATGCAACAAGGGAAAGGCACATTCATACTGGGATTGAAGAATGCATTTCCCTGTTGCTGGTCCTGGTCATGTAAGAAAGGGGTAGATTTTATTGACCAAAAATGGTAAGGAGTCCATTTTTTTCATGTATTGTCAAGGTGGGTTGACAGTAGTTGAAGATGGGTCAAGCCAAATGTCTAGTTATTTAAATGTTGATATTTCTTATGGATGTGTTGTGATCACGTGCATTTGTAAAGGGTAACTTTGTTACAATTTTGCTTTGTCACAAAAATCAGTTACTTTTTCTGGTGTTGAGAGCTTTGTTTTGATGTTCTTTGTTTCACTGTTGCAGTCATCACATTTGGGTTATCTGCTTGCAGTAGCCCTCAGTCGGCATGATTATCAAAGTCTTGGGTCCTGCGTCGTTTGCCGTCTCATTTTCCATGACGTCAGGTAGTCAAGGGTATAAAGCATGCAACCGACGCCATTACATCAGTCTTTCTTGCTGTGCGATGCCCGAAGCAGAAGCAGTTCGCAAGTGCCGGTTGGCAGACTCCTGAAATTTTCGTTTGAGTTTCAGAACCAAAGTCTTAAACTAAAGCATTGGGGAAACTTTTTCTTGCTCTAAACCAATGTCAGTAAAAGTCAATAATTGTATTTTCGTGTGGAAAGCAAATACCTAATAAAGATTTTCATTCGTACTGTATTCCTTGCCTAGGCCCTGACCACGACATACCTCGCTGTCAGTGTTGTGCCTTATTTAAACCATGAACTATGTCTGTATATTTTCGCTTCTAAATATTTTGGTACTCTGTTCAATTATTCAGATGTCTTTGGTAAGCCACCAGACTACCGACATTCTGAAAAAATGCAAAGATAGACAGGCCGCCTAGGTCCAAAGCTGCCGACGATGCTTCTCCTAAGCTAGTCGCCAGTACTCAGTTTGGTGCTTTTGCAGCCCCTGATACCCACTACTTCAGATTCGCAGGCCTCTACTGAGACCCATTTGGAGTCTGGTATGCCGCAAGATGCTTCAAGTGTGGAACCTATGGATGTCTCTACCTTGGATGGGTCCGGAGCCACTGTGCAGGCACCGGCTTCTGAGGGTGTATTCAGGCCTACTGACTTGCATATTAAACCGCCATCTTCTTTCAAGGCCTAAAACTCGAACCATGCCTAGAAAACAGACACCCAGACTGCATGGTCAGGCCTCTATGCCTAAAACACAAATAAGAATGACTGAAGACCTTATTATTTTAATCGGGGGAAGCCAACCTTCCCCCTCTGAGACCTAGGACTGATATTGCTTATGATACTTCTGACTGATTTTGCTTATGATACTTCTGACAGGATTCTGAAATTTCTGTAGTCTCTGATGACCAGGATTTACCCTTAACTACCTGTGAGGATTCTGATGCAGAGGACTCTGTTCTCTCTTCTCCCCCAGAGGATTTTTCTTTAGTTGAAACCTTGCATACTCTGGGGGAGCATTTTCACTGGGAAAGCCAGGATTACTTTGATTCTAAGAGGCTTAGACATTTCTTAATCCTACCCCAACACAGGTCTTTAGCTATCCCTCCTGTGCTGGACATTGACTATGCCTTTTCAGAATCTAGCTTGGCCCCTGACTCTTAACCTCATGCTCCCAGAAAACCTAATGGATATTACAGGGTTCCTGATTCTCACAAGTTCCTTTTTAAAAATCCTGCTGCGGATCCCGCAACCATTTCATAGGGACCCAAGGGCATTAAGGCTACTACTGCCAAAAATCCTACCCCCTCTGAAAGAGATTCCAGGGCCTTGGATAGATGGGGTAAGTAGGTATACACCTCTGCAACCTTGGCCATCAGGGCTTTAAATTGCTAGTTTCATATGCTAAAGTATCAGCAGCATATTATTGGATTGCTTAAACAGAAAATTATGTTAATTCCAGATAGTTCTGAAAACAAGGATTTACAGGATTTAATGCGTTCTGCTGAACAGGTTGGAAAACATGCTTTGCAATGTGGTTTTGACACACTAGCGGAATCTTCCAGGGCTGCTGTCACCGGGTCTGTACAAGGCATGCTTGGCGTAAGGAGCAATCTTTGCCAGATCATGTTAAAACTAAATTGCTGGATGCTCCCCTTAAATCAGGACCGCTCATTCGGCAACAAAGCAGAAGTTCTTAAAAAGATGGAGGAAAAAGTTAAATCTATGCAAACTGTTAAAGATTTCTTACAAGTGCAGCCTCCAAGATTTAGTAGGCATTGGCCCTCAAAAAATTGGTCCTTTTTCTGCCTCTTCCAGGCCTTCTCAGTTCAAATCCAGGCTACAGTCCCAGGGTATGCACAGGACTAAGCGGTGGGGGGCTCTTGACTTCCAAATCAGGGAGTAGTAAGACTCCCCCTATGGTAAACTGTCTAAATGACCTGACTTTAAAATTTCCAAGCACTTTTCTCAACTGACTGCTCCTTTAGGGGGAAAGATTGGTCTGCAAGCAAAAAACTGGGAACTCCTTACCCAGGACAAATGGGTTTTAAACAGTTTCTCAAGTATACAGATTTCACTTCCACACATTACCAACCCCAAATGGCTAAATCTATCCCCAAATCAGTGGGCAGAGGGTCAAAAACAAGTACTTTCTCTCTCAAAATTAAAGGCTATTCAGACTGTACCAGAAGAGGAAAAGGGACAAGGTTTCTGCTAGAGACTTTTCCTGGTACCCAGAAAAGACCAACTCATTGTGTCTTATATCCTGGAGTTTTCTATCCTAAACACCTTTTTGGTGATTCCAAAATTCAAGATGCCTAACTCTTCAGTTGCTTCCCATGATAGGCAAAGATGCCTGGTTGCCAACACTGGATTTAAAGGAAGGCCTACCTGCACATCCCAATCAGGGAATCTTGCAGAAGATACCTACACTTCAAAGTAGGCTGCATGCACTACAGTTCTCTGCACTGCCCTTTGGCTCATCTACTGTTCCCAAGGTGTTTAGAAAGTGCCTAGCTCCAGTCATTGTATCTTGCAGGCAAAGAAATATTCAAATATACCCATACCTGGACGATTGCCTAATTCAGGCAGAAAGCCAGGACATACTTTTGAGTCATCCTTCATTTGTACAGAAGGTGCCAACTTGTGTGGGGTACACCATACATATATGAAAAATCACATGTGGTACCCTGTCAGCAAATTATATTCCTAGGAACAAGCTTGAACACAACTTCCCAGATGGCTTTCCTCACGCCAGAGAAACAAATTAATTTGACAACTTACTTCAAACTAATAGCCGCGAAAACCCTGCTATCTGCAAAGCAAATACTGCAAGCCTTGGGATTCATGGGCTCCTGCATTTTACTAATTCCATATGCAAAACTGCATATGAGGAAAGTACAATGGTATCAACATGCATTCTACTAATTCCATATGCAAATCTGCATATGAGGAAACTACAATGGTATCAACATTTTCAGGATCTAGAAGCAATGATTCCTGTCATTCCTTGCCTACAGTTAGAGTTCCTTTGGTGAGCAGAGGCCTGCCACCAAAACAAAGGTCGACCATTCACTCTACCCCCCCTGCCGCCCAAATCCTAACAGACTCCTCCGGTTATTTATTATTATTTATTTGCAGTTGGTTTACCAGGATAGTCCATTGGGCCAAAAGAACCTGTTTTCAATGGAGTCCTGGGGAGAAAAGCTCCAATACAGACAAATTAGGTGCATACAAAAATTACATAATGATTGTACAGAGTAGAACATAAAACATTTAAGCTCACAATTCAAAAAGCATTCAAATCAATACAGTATGATGAGGATTAATGAGAGGTAAGTAAACTGAAACAGTAATGTGATATACATTCAGAGGAGTTATTCAAAGTAGACATCAAATAACATTACAGAGTAGAAACACTGATGGAACATAAGCTTTGTTAGGTAGATGTAAGTATCAAAAGTGTAAAGGATGATGAGATATAAATTTATGAGGGGAGGGAGCAAGAACAATCCCATTGGGACCTCAGGTATGTATGGAGAGAGTTTTTGAACGTGTACCGGTTTGAGGTGGTACGAATGGATGGTGGGAGTGAGTTCCAGAGGCGGGCAAGGTTGAAGGATAGTAAGTGTTTACCTGGGGGATGAGATGGCTTATGGACTTCTAATAGGTTTTGATTGTTAGACCTTAATACTAAATTTGGTAGGTGCATTTTGAAGGCAGAAGACAGGGAGGGACAAAGAGAAGGACTAAGAATGAGTTTGTTAGCGAAAGTCAGCTGTATACAAGTGAGATGATTAGGTAGTTGGAGCCAGTTTAGGTTTTGGAGAGAGGAACAGTGGTGGGTGGAGGACCTGTGTCCATTTGCGAATTTGGCGATTTTATTTATAGCAGGAGGAAAGCTGGTTTTTTAGAGAGGTCTGAAGATTGGTCAGTAGTGGGGCCCCATAGAGAAGGGAGGGGATGAGAAAAGAGGAAGCGAGTGTGATTTTGGAGGAGCTTGTAAGGTACTGATTCTGATGGTAGAGCATACCTAGTTTTTGATGAGTTTTTTTAATATTTAGTTGTAGATGGGAGTTGTAGCTAAGCCGATTTTTTGTACACCTAGTAGCTTAGTTTCAGACACTAGTTCAAGGGGTGAGTTATTTTGGCTGGTAATTGAGAAAGAGTTTATATTGAAGGAAGTGGATTTGGAGGGGGTAAATACCATAAGTTTTGTTTTGGAGGCATTGAGTGCCAAGTGATTTATTTTCACCCACTGTTCGGTAATTGAAAAAGCTTCCTGGGTAAGTGTTTGGAGCCGAGAGGATGAGGTGGCAGAGCAGATAATGGTAGAATCATCTGCATATTGGATGATGTTTGCAAAAGGAATTGATTTGTGGAAATCATTTATAAATATATTAAAGAGGAGGGGACCAAGAATAGATCCTTGAACTCCAGTGGGGGTACTAAGGAAAGGGGAAGTGGCCTTTTTCCATATTACAGCTTGGTATCTATTTGATAGATAGCTGGAGAACCAATTTATGGAGGAGGGAGAGAGGTTAAGTTTTGACAGTTTGGTTAAGAGCAGATTGTGTGAGATAGTGTCGAAGGCCTTGGAGAGGTCAAGTAGTAGGGTAGAGACAATGTGGCCGGAATCGCGTGCTGTGTTAACAGTCTCAAGGAAGGACAAGAGGGCTGTCATAGTGCTGTGATTTGGCCTGAATCCGTGCTGTGTAGGGGTTATAAGGTTGTTGTCTAAGAGATGTGGCAAGAGTTGAAGGTGGACAGATTTTTCCAGAAGTTTAGAAATAGGAGACAGGATAGCAATAGGACAAAAGTTGTTGATGCTACAATTGTTGCCTCTTTTATGTAGGGGGATGATGAATGCTTGCTTCCACAGTTGGGGCACAGTGCAGTCATGAATAGGAGCGGTTGATTAGAATGCTGATGGGATAGGCAATAGCATCTGCGGCTATACTTAGGAAGTAGGAGGGAATGTTGTCAGGGGCATTAGTACAAGGCTTCAGTTTCTGAAGGAGTTTCTTTATAGTGGAAGTGGGTATAGGTTTTAGTGAGAATAGAGAGGAATGTGGAGAGAGAGAATTTGAGGGGGGTGCGAGTGATGAGGCAGTTAGAGTAGTGGAGTTATGCATGGGGGGGTGGGGTGCTCACCTGGCAGGGAAGTGCATTCAGGGCAAATGGAACCAAAATCAAATGCACCTGCATATCAATCAAAAAGAAATGCTAGCTGTGCAGAATGCTCAGTCTTCAAGGACCACATTCTTCCAGGACAATTAATGGTAAAGATGGACAACACCACTGTAATGTGGTACATAAACAAGCGGGGGGGGGTACCCATTCATACCCCCTCTGCAGACTAGCCATGGCTCTGTGGAACACGGCCTTGAGCAACCAAGTGCATCTACAGGCTCAGTTCCTGCCAGGAAAACTAAATACATTGGCAGACGAACTATGCAGAAATCTAATGGACCCACATGAGTGGAAACAGGAACCAAAGACTTTCAACATGTTGATAAACAAATGGGGGAGCCCAGATATAGACAGGTTTGCCTCCTCTCAGAAATACCAGTTGGACAAATTCTGCACAAGGGCTCCCCACAAACGAGCTTGGAAAGTGGATGCTCTGTCCTTCAGCTGGAAAAATCTATCAGTTTATGCCTTTTCTCCTCTGCATCTCCAAAGTGCTACTAAAGACTATACTGATTGCACCAGATTAGCCACGCCAACACTGGTACCTCCTTTTGCGCAGCGTGTCACTGCTGGCTGCATGGCACCTGCCTCAGACCCCCTACCCCACTGTCACAGCAGGAGAGCCAGATTCTGCACTCTGAGCTTCAAACCCTGAACCTGGCAGCCTGGCTAATTACCTAATCTCTACATTTCCATCCCTCAGTAAACAAGTGTTGGGTGTCATTTTGGAGGCAAGAAGACCCAGTACCAGAAAATCTTATGCTGAAAAATGGAAAAGATTCTGTGCCTGGAACCAAACTCAAGGGATGGACACAGCTGCACCAAATTTACCTCAAATCCTTCAATATTTAACTAAGTTGCTTCACAAGGCCCTTTTTT
>NC_056729.1:613902912-613917912 GCF_019279795.1 Protopterus annectens | reverse complement strand
TCTAAGTATATCTAAAAGAGCTATCATTACTAAGAGCTGTGCAGAATGTGAACACTATGTACAGTACTCTAGGTAAAATGATTGATAGGTGGTCCATAAAAATATCAACTGTAATAAGAGCTGCATACTAAAGAAATGAACTATAAACTAAAACTAAGGTTCAATATGCTCAAAAAATGAGCACAAAATATAATGGACTGATCCATGATGCCATTTATTGATACTGGCTGCATGCCAGAAAGGCATAAGTAGCGGACAGTCAAGCAAAATGTGTAATCGAACTATCAAAAGAAGCTATCAGAAGCAAACAATGAATGAAAAACAACCAGATGTATAACAAATGTGTATGAGAACAAACTGGATGTGATTCATGATAGAAAATACATGTGGACTGAACCAAAAATATATAAACGAAAATGTGTACAGAGAAGTATAGAACTGATTACATTGACTAGTATTTCCTAGCTAAGAGATGAGGTTTCAAGGATACCTGTTCATTCATACCCCTACTCCTGTGAGCAGCTAATCTCAGGATCCAATTGAGTTCAGCTTCCTCTGTCTTATTTACAATGTTGCCCAACCATGGATTTTCAGGCTGTACATATAAAACCTGAAACAAAAACAAATGCTCGGGACCTAGTTGCAAAAGATGTTTAGCTATAGCACTGTAGTCCTGTTTACGATTGTAGCAATAATAATGGTCCCTAATCCTCTCGCGCAATGTTCTGTTAGTTTTACCCACGTAAAATTGAAAACAAATGACACAATGGGCCACATAAACTACATTATGTTAAGTTGTCAAACTCACCTCCATTCTTGCTGGATGGGTTTGGAGCCGATCCTCGGCTCAGACTCGGCACTTGCTAAGCTCGAGAACTCATTTTACCAGCTCGAGGCAACCCTATATCCCATGGTGCAAGGCGTGACTACCTCAGATCTCGTTTGCCGCTTCTCGAAGAGGTCTCTTTTTTGCCAGCTCAGGTAAAGTTCAATTTTCTACAAGATTAGTCAGGTTTTTTCCCCTTTTTTCTCCTATTTGTCATTTATTGGGTATATTTTTATACCTTATAATCTCCTACCCTATATTCTCTTCCTTTACGTTAGGATTCATTTCCTTTCTTCAGGCCTTAAGCCTCCCTCTCAGTTAATTCGTGTTAGGTTGTGTGTTTTTGGGGGTTAACTGTCTGACTGTTGTGTCTGTCTATTTTTGGACATTAATATGTCTAAAGAAGTAAAGGTCTCAGGCTTCAAGAAGTGTGACTCGTGCTGTCAGAAAATGTCTCTGACGGATGGTCACACTTCTTGTGTTTTACTGCCTGGGGCCTTTACACCTGCAGGACTCCTGTGCCATTTGTCACTCCTTTAGCCAGAGAGTCCTGCAGGAACGAAGAAACAAACTAATTCTTCGTGGCTTGTTAAAGCCAGAGGTTTCTCCGACCAAGGCTGGGTCGGTTAAACCCTCTAAGCCATCTAAAGCCCAGGCTGTAGTTTCCAAGCCTTCAGCTGTGGCTCCGACTCCTTCGGAGTCTATCTTTCCATTTTGGAGGTTGCTGTGTCTGCTCCGTCTGGCCCTGACACACAAATAGCTATTACTTTGTCGGCTCCGGCCGGAGCCGACATGTCTTTATCCAGTATTGGAGCCGATAAGTCTTCGGCTCCATCTGGAGCCGAGGGGTCGTCGGCTCCAATGGCTCCATCCAGGAAGAGATCTCGGTCGCCTTCCCTGGCATTGATTCGTTCGGCTCCGGGACCTCCTCTTTCATCGGAGCGGAGCCATCGGAGCCAATCTTCAAGATCTTCCAGGCTGTCGGACCACGATTTAGAGAGGGTGGTAAGCAGACTGTTGGAAGTCACAGGCACTAGCCCAAATGCTCCATAGCCTGTCTCAACAGATATCTGCTATTTCTCATCCCCCTGAACTTCCTCCTCCGATTCTCCTTCAGAGTTCGGAGCCGGAGCTTCTCGGAACAGTGACCGTGGCTGCGCTGGAGCCGATACTTCCCCTTTCGGCTCCGACGTCTTCGGCTCCGATCTCCTCCATGAGACCTTCCTTGGAGGGATCCGGTCGTCGAGTCTCCCTTGTCGGCTCTGAGGGGGTGAGTGGCATCGGACCCTTGTCCGACCCTGCTCTCCCTCTTGGAGCTTCGGCATTGGTGAGCTCTGCACAGACATCGGCTTCGGAGCCTTCTCTTTCGGTGGGGCCGGGGATTCCTGATTCTTCGGAGCGGGATTCTTCTGGCCTCCCTGGGAGAGGAGCCTTCGAGGTGATGAGGAGTGCCCTAGCCCCTGAGCTAGGTCAACGGTCTATTCCTTTAGCTCCTCCATCTTCGGTGCCTGTTGATGTCTCTTGCCAGTCTCTTGCTCCCGGACCCAGAGATCCATCACCCCAGGTTTCCCCATTGGTAATAACTTCCTCTTCCGAGGTTTCTCCTGATCCTGCAGCAGAAACCCCCGCGTAAGAGGATGTGTAAGAGGAAGCACACAGACTCCCCTGAGTCTACTACATCAGATACCGATGTAGATGAGTTGGAGGGTTCCCCACGGTCCCCCTCTGAGGATGTCTCCTTTTCAGACATCCTGGAACTCCTTAAGCAGAGGGGGAACTGGCCTTACATTGATCCCTCCGAGGATGAGTCGGTATACCTGGAGGCTTTTGGATCTCGACCCTCCACCTCCTGGGTGTCTCCGCCTTTCGATCCACTCATGCAAGTAGTGGCTCAGAAGGCGTGGGCAGCCCCGGATTCTGTGGAACCAGTTCCTAGGAGGCCCTCCAAATTCATTACAGCCCCTGCAGACAAACAGTTTCTTTCTAAGGGCGTCCCTGTTGATGCTATGGTGGTGGCGGCTGCCACCAAGAAGGAACTTGCTGATCCTTCTGTGCCTGTCCATCCTCCTAATAAGGTTTCTAGGACCATGGATAGGTACGGCAAGCGGATGTTTTCTTCAGCGACCTTTGCTATGTGTTCGCTGAACTACCTTTGTCACTTTACCAGACTTCAGAGAGACATTCTCAAGGAACTAGGTGAGGTGGTTCAGGATCCTTCGGCGACTGGGGCTCAGGAAAAGATTGCCTCACAGCTAGGAATCCTCAATTCTTTGACTAACTCCTCCATGTGGCTCATTTCTTATGCAGCCAATGGGGCGAGTAGGGCCGCAGGTACAGGAGTGGCACTTAGGAGTCAGGCCTGGATGCCGCTTTGTAATTTTGCAGACCCTTTTAAGGCGTCCTTCACCAATACCCCCTTTGACGGTTCAGCTTTGTTCGGGCCTCAGGTGAAGGATACATTGACCAGGTGTGAGCAAGACGGCAAGACCCTTTCTGCCGTAGGAATCCATTTCTCCACCCCTTCAAGACCCTATCCAAAGGGTCAGAAGGGAGGGAAAATGTGGTTCTGTAAATCTCAAGGAGTCATGCCGGACACACGTGGTCAGTTTACCCCCAGAGGCAGAGGGGGTAATAATAATAGGTGCCGCCCTAGGGGGAGAGGGGGTCCGCAAAATCAGGGTAGCAGAGAGACTGTCCCTGATGAACCCTTCCAGCATCCCTGAGGTGTTGCCCGACTGCCCACCCTTGGAGGCAGTCGGGGGAAGATTGCCGCTGTACCCAATAGCCTGGCGTTCCCTCACTCAAGACAAATGGGTACAGTCGATCATATCCGAGGGCTACAATATCCCTTTCGAGAGGTATCCCGTTCCTCATCATTCCCTTCCAGACGTCTCACCCGGTCTAAGGGAATTGGCAAAACAGGAGGTATCAAAACTCCTAGCAAAAAGAGCCATCCAATTAGTGCCAGCAGACCAAGTAGGATCCGGCACCTACTCAAGATTCTTTTTGGTCCCCAAAAGGACGGGAGATTGGAGACCAATTTTAGACCTCAGCAAACTAAACAAGTTTGTCAAGAAGGCAAGGTTCCGGATGGTCATGCTTCAGTCCATTCTACCCTTTTTGGGCAAGGACAACTGGATGTGCTCAATAGACCTTCAGGATGCGTACTATCATATAAAGATTCACAGGCGCTCCAGAAGGTTCCTCCGCTTTCGGCTGGGGTCCAGTCATTTTCAATTCAGAGCCCTGCCCTTTGGCCTCACTACAGCCCCCAGAGTGTTTACCAAATGCATGGAAGTGGTTACGGCTCATCTGAGACGTCAAGGATTCCAGGTGTTTCCGTATCTAGACGACTGGCTCCTCTCCGCCACCACCAGGCATCAACTTCTCAAGGCCAGAGACCACACTCTGCAAACCTGCAAGCAATTGGGGATTTCAATAAATTTCGAAAAATCTTCACTGTCGCCTTGCCAATCTATTACCTTTTATAGGCGCAGAATTAAACACTGTCAGCATGTCAGCCAGACTCACAGAACGAAGAATTCTGGACATTCAGAAGTATGTTCGGATCATATTACTCAGCAAGAAGATCAGAGCCAAATTTGTCCTGAAGGTTCTGGGTCTGATGGCTGCGGCCATTGTTCTTCTGCCATTAGCCCGTTTCCACATGCGTCTTCTGCAGTGGATGATGTTCGCTCAATGGTCATTCCAGCAACTCCCCATGAGTCACGAGATTTTTGTCACGCAGTCGTGCAAGAGTCATCTAACCTGGTGGATGTCTTCTCTGCTCCATCAGGGCCGACTGTTTCTTCCCCCAGTTCCGGTTGCCACAGTCACTACGGATGCCTCTCTGATCGGGTGGGGGGGGGCATTATCAGGGCAGGATGGTCCATGGGACTTGGCAACCCATAGAATACCATCTGCACATAAATGTCCTAGAGATGAGAGCAGTGCTTTTAACGTTGCAAGCCCTCAACGACTTTCTTCCCTTAGGGACTATTGCAGTTCAGACGGACAACATGTCTGTAGTCTGGTTTATCAACGAGCAGGGCAGGACCAGATCCTACCCACTGTCGAGAAGCTCTCAGACTTTGGCAATGGGCGATCTCCTCTCATCGGTTTCTGATAGCAACGCATATCCCCGGGAGATCCAACCTCTTAGCGGACAGACTGAGCCGAGCTGTTCTCATGCCACACGAGTGGTCTCTCAATCGGTAGTGGACGAGATTTTTCAGGGCGCTTCCCTTCCTGCGACCTTTTTGCTACACCCTAAAACAGCAAATGCCCGGACTTCTTCACCCTCTTTCCTCTACCAGGCCATTCCCCGAGAGACTCTCTAACCCAGGATTGGCCCCGGGGACTTCTGTATGTCTTTCCTCCATTTCCACTGATACCACAACTTATTCAGAAAGCTACCGTATTGAGAGCCAAGTTGATCCTCATTGCCCCTTATTGGCCTCGACAAATTTGGTTTCCGTCCCTGCATCGTCACCTCCTGGCGCAGCCTTGGCATCTGGACCCAGTTCCAGACCTTCTGACCCACCAGTCGGGTCAACCGCACCGGGCCATTCGTTCTCTCAACCTCACTGCTTGGTTGCTCCACTTCCTTCCTTAGCCAGACTTCCTATGATTTCTAACCTCGTTAGGAATATCATAGTAGCTTCTCTAAAGTCCTCCACCAGAAAGATTTATGCTAGTAAGTGGAAACGCTTTTCTTTCTGGGCAAAGTCTAAACACTTAGATCCCTTTACTGCTCCAGTGCATTCAGTTCTGGATTTCTTAGCAGAGATTTTTCAATCAGGATCTTCTGCTTCTACAGTTAAAGTCCAATTGGCAGCAATCTCTAATTTTCATGTGGGTTTAGCAGATCAAAACATAATGTCCCACAAACTTTGCAAAGCCTTTCTCAGAGGTATATTTCTCCTAAAGCCTCCAATCAGGGATCCCCCTCCGCAGTGGGATTTGAACTTAATGCTGGCATCCTTGATTTTACCCCCCTTCGAACCGGCTGCTACATGCTCCTTAAAGTTTCTTTCCTGGAAAACAATTTTCTTGGTGGCTGTTACTTCAGCTAGAAGGGTTTCTGAACTTCAGGCCCTTTGTGTCCGTTCCCCTTACTTGGTTTTTCACAAGGATAGGGTATCTTTAAGACCTAATCCATCTTTTTTGCCCAAAGTTGCTTCCCAGACAAATCTTAACCAATCTATTGATTTGCCAGTTTTTTTCCTTAATTATTCAGACAAAGCTGAACAAAAACTTCATTGCTTAGATGTCCATCGTCAACTTAGATATTATTTAGACAGAACTAAACAATTCAGAAAATCTGATCAACTATTCCTTTCTTATGCAGAGAACAGAAAAGGTCTCCCATTCTCTAAAGTGACCTTATCCAGATGGCGGTCTTTTATTATTTCTTTTGTTTATCATCTTAGAGGCAAGCAACTGTCCTCAAAACCAAAAGCACATTCTACCAGGAGCCTATCCACATCCACAGCCTTTCAGGATAGGTTACCTATTGACACCATTTGTGCAGCAGCCACTTGGGCCACTCCTCACACCTTTGTCTCTCATTACAAATTGGACTTGGCCTCCAGGGACAGGGCTAGGTTTGGTTCCACAGTTCTCAAGAGTCTGTTCCATTGAGCCACCCAGGATAGAGGTGCTAGGGACGCGGTCCCATCCAGGAAGAATGAAGGTGAGTTTGACAACTTAACATTTAGAAGTTATGTACATACCATAACGTTCCATGTTAGTTGTCTTCTCTCGCCTTCTTTCTTGCGTCCCTCCCTCCTTCCCCCTGGCCTGGACTGATCTTGAGGTTGTACCTTCCTTTTGTGGGGGTGTTGTCACTCTTTCCAAGAGTCCACAGTAGGAAGAGTCATTATTCTTAGTGGCCATCGGCCTAGTTTCTCCTACATTTAGTATCTTCTTCCTTTGGAAGAAGTGTTTTTTGGCAGGGTTTTCTTTTAGCTACCAAACGAGATCTGAGGTAGTCACGTCTTGCACCATGGGATATAGGGTTGCCTCGAGCTGGTAAAATGAGATGTTAAGTTGTCTATCTCGCCTTCATTCTCGCTGGATGGGTTCGGAGCTGACCTCGGCTCCGACTCGGCCACTCTAAAAGCTCGAGAGTTGGATCCACCGGCTCGAGGCTCCCCTTATATCCCACAATGCTAGGCGGTATTACCTCAGATCTCGTTTGCCGCTACAGCTATCGAGGTGTGTTGCTTTTACCGGCTCCAGGTTAGTGTACCAAATAGTTTTAAAAACTTAGTAAACCCCTTTTAAATTAGTTTTTTGGTTAGTATCCCCTTATTTTAAAGGTTTCTATTCCCTTTCCTGTGTTTTTCTCCCACTCCTTACCACAAGAACTTATCTGTTCTTCCCTTAGGCCTTGGGCCTCCTATCCCTCAGAGAGTGTGTGTGTTTTTCTGTAGGGACTTAAGATTTCTAAACTACTATCTTTAAATCAGTTTAAGTTAGTTTAAATTAGTTTAAATTACCTTTACTTACTCTACAGTGTAATCGGTGTGTTTGTGTTGAGTGTGATTGCACTTGTTTTGTGTCATGTCTAAGGATTCGAAGGTCTCAGGCTTCAAGAAGTGTGACTCGTGCTGTCAGAAAATGTCTCTGACAGACTGTCACACCTTGTGTGTACTGCCTGGGACCTTTACACCTGCAGGACTCTTGTGCTGTATGCCATGGCTTCAGCCCTAGAGTCCTGCAGGAAAGAAAGAACAAGCTTATTTTACGGGGCTTGTTAAAGCCTGAGGGTCCCCCGACTGCATCTTCGGGCAAACCCTCTAAGCCTTCTAGGTCTTCGGCTCCAGTTACTGAGTCGGCACCTAAGACTTCTAAGTCTACTCCTGCATCGGCTCCGGCTGGAGCCAATGAGACTCTAACTTCCACTTCGGTGGTTCCCTCGGCTCCGGCCGGAGCCGAGGTTTTGAAAGTACGTCGGCTCCGATCAGGCTTTCGGAGCCGACATCTAGGAAGAGGTCAAGGTCACCGTCCCTCTGCTCCGTTCATTCGGCTCCAGCTTCTCCCCTGCTGTCTGAACGGAGCCATAGATCGCACTCCTCTAGGTCTTCGAGGCTTTTGGACCATGACCTTCAGAGGGTAGTGAGTCGACTTCTTAAGTCTGAGTCACTGGCCCAGATGCTTCAGAGCCCGACTCATCAGTCGATGCTCAACCCTATTTCTCAGAATATTCCTCCTCCGACTCCTTTGAGCTCTGAGCTGGGGCGTTTCGGACCTGAGACTGTGATACCGTCGGAGCCGATACAATTGTCTTCGGCTCCGTCGTCGGCTCCGATTTCTTCCTTGGAAGAATCTCGGCGCCGGACTTCCCTCCTCGGCTCCGAGGGGGTGAGTGGCATCGGAC
This sequence comes from Protopterus annectens, assembly GCF_019279795.1. Lineage (NCBI taxonomy): Eukaryota > Metazoa > Chordata > Ceratodontiformes > Protopteridae > Protopterus > Protopterus annectens. Next base: position 613,909,702 of record NC_056729.1, on the reverse strand, counting down.
CCTTGTCCGACCCCGCTCTCCCCCTCGGTGCTTCGGCGCTGGTGAGTTCGGCTCCGACATCGGCCTCGGAGCCATTGCTGTCGGTGCCGAGGGAGGTTTTCAGCTTTTCGGAGCGGGGACCTCTGGCTCTGCCTGACAGAGGTGCGTTCGAGGTCATGCGGAGTGTGTTGGAACCTGGTTCAACTCCACAGTCGGCTCCGTCTGCCCCTCCCTCTTCGGTGCCTCAGGTTATGTCTACTCACTCCCTCATCCCAGACCGCAGAGAGCCAGCTCCTCAAGAATCCCCTGTGGGGATCTCATCCTCTTCCGAGGCCTCTCCTGAATTGGTAGGGGAGCCCCCTAGGAAGAGAAAGTGTAAGAGGAAGCACATAGACTCACCTGAGTCTGTCACCTCTGACACAGATTTAGAGGATTCTGAGGGTTCCCCCCGTTCCCCTTCTGAAGATGTCTCCTTTGCAGACATTCTAGAGATCCTGAAACAGAGGGGAAATTGGCCAGCCCTTAACCCTTCGGAGGATGAATCTGTGTATCTTGAGGCGTTTGGCTCTCGCCCTTCCACCTCCTGGGTGTCCCCCCTCCCCTTTGACCCCCTCATGCAGGTGGTAGCTAAAAAGGCTTGGACGGCTCCTGACTCTGTGGACCCTACCCCCAGGAGACCTTCAAAGTTTATCACAGCACTAGCAGATAAGCAATTTCTGACTAAGGGAGTTTCTGTGGATGCTATGGTGGTAGCTGCTGCCACTAAGAAGGAGCTAGCTGATCCATCGGTGCCTGTCCATCCTCTTAACAAGGAATCTAGGTCTATGGACAGGTACGGGAAGCAGATGTTTTCGTCAGCGAACTTTGCTATGCGTTCGCTGAACTACCTCTGTCATTTCACTCGTCTTCAAAGAGACCTGATCAAGGAAGCGAGTAAGATGTTAAAGGATCCTACAGCTGCGGGTTTTCAGGATAAGATGAACACTCAGCTGGCTACCCTAAATTCTATAGCTAACTCCTCCATGCGCCTCCTTTCATATGCGGCTGATGGAGCGAGCAGAGCCGCAGGGACAGGTGTGGCTTTACGTCGGCATGCCTGGATGCGGCTGTGCAATTTTGCGGACCCCTTTAAAACGTCTTTCACTAATTCCCCGTTTGATGGATCGTCTCTTTTGGTCCTCAAGTGAAAGAAACCTTGACAAGGTGCGAGACAGATGGCAAAACTCTTTCTGCCGTCGGAGTCCGTTTTTCTACTCCTTCTAGACCTTACCCCAAAGGCCAGAAAAGTGGAAAGATGTGGTTCCGCAAACAATCTCAAGGAACTTTGCCTGACGCACAGAGTCGGTTCCCCTCTAGAGGCAGAGGGGGGAACAATAATGGTAGACGTCGCCCTAGAGGCAGGGGGGTCCGCAGAACCAGGGCAATCGGGAAACCTTTTCCGATAAGCCCTTCCAGCATCCCTGAGGTGTTGCCCGACTGTCCACCTTCGGAGGCAGTCGGGGGAACATTATCACTGTACCCAGAAGCCTGGCGATCCCTAACTCAAGACCAGTTGGTACAGTCCATCATTTCCGAAGGCTATTCCATTCCGTTCTTTCGCATTCCAAACCAATCCAAAAAATCCCTTCCAGATGTTCCACCCGCTCAAAGGGATCTAGCAGCATTGGAAATTTCAAAGCTGCTTGCAAAAAGAGCCATTCAGCCAGTGCCAGCAGACCAGCAAGGATCCGGAATCTACTCCAGGTTCTTTTTGGTTCCAAAGAAAACGGGACTGGAGACCAATTTTGGATCTCAGTATCTTGAACAAGTGTGTCAAGAAAACAAGATTTCGGATGGTCACGCTACAATCCATCCTACCCCTATTGGGAAAGGAAAACTGGATGTGCTCTATAGACCTTCAGGATGCGTACTATCATATAAAAATGAACAGACGCTCCAGGAGATTCCTCCGCTTCAGGCTGGGAACCAGTCATTTTCAATTCAGAGCCCTGCCCTTTGGACTCGCCACTGCCCCCCGGGTGTTTACCAAATGCATGGCAGTGGTAGCTTCTCATCTGAGACGTCAAGGATTCCAGGTGTTTCCATACTTAGACGACTGGCTCCTCACAGCTCCTACCAAGCATCTTCTTCTGATTGCCAGAGACTACACCTTTCACATTTTTCAAAAGTTAGGTATCTCAATAAATTGCGAAAAGTCTGTTTTGTCGCCTTGTCGTGTTATTACCTTCATAGGCGCAAATCTAGATACAGTCAACATGACTGCAAGACTTACAGACCAAAGAATAGCAGACCTACACAAACTGGTCTCCCTTCTATTCCACAGCAACAGAGTCAAAGTCAGATTGGTTCTAAAAGTACTGGGGATTATGGCAGCTGCTATCCCTCTACTTCTTTTAGCCAGATTTCACATGAGAATCCTTCAATGGATGCTCTTCACACAGTGGTCGTACCAGCAACTTCCGATGTCCCACACCATTGTGATTACGCAAGCATGCAGGAATCATCTTCTTTGGTGGATTTCTTCCCCCCAGCTCTTCCTAGGAAGACCCTTTGTCCTTCCCCCCCGGTTGCTACTCTGACAACGGACGCCTCCCTGATCGGGTGGGGGGGGGCATTATCAGGGCAGAACAGTCCAGGGCATATGGCAACCAATCGAACGCCACTTGCATATAAATGTTCTAGAGATAAGAGCAGTGCTTTTAGCGTTGCAAGCCCTTCAAGACTCTCTTCCCTTGGGAACGATAGCAATTCAGACGGACAACATGTCTGTAGTGTGGTATATCAACAAACAAGGCGGAACCAAGTCCTACCCCCTATGTCGAGAAGCACTCAGACTGTGGCAATGGGCGATTTCTTCTCAGCGTTTTCTGATGGCAACGCACATTCCCGGGAAGTCCAATCTTATCGCGGACAAGTTGAGCAGAGCTATCCTCATGCCTCACGAGTGGTCTCTGAAAGATTCTATCTTGGAGAAAGTTTTTCTCAAGTGGGGTCAGCCTTGCTGCGACCTTTTTGCTACTCCCCAAAGCAGCAAGTGCAAAGATTATTTCACCCTCTTCCCCTTACCAGGCCAGCCCAGCAGAGACGCTCTAGTCCAAGTTTGACCCCGGGGACTAATGTATGCATTCCCTCCCTTCCCACTAATCTCTCAAGTGATACAGAAAGCTATCGCTCAGAAGGCCTCATTGATCCTCATTGCTCCTTACTGGCCTCGACAGGTTTGGTTCCCCTTTCTACATCAATTTCTGTTGGAGCAATCCTGGCATCTGGACCTAGTTCCAGATCTTTTGATCCATCAGTCGGGTCAGTTTCATCGCTCCCTCCCATCTTTGAACCTCACTGCTTGGTTCCTCCAGTTCCTACCTTAGCCAGGCTTCCTCAAATATCTCACACTGTTCGAGATATTTTGATAGCTTCCCATAAATCTTCCACTCGAAAGATTTATCTTAGTAAGTGGAAACATTTTGCCTATTGGGCTCAAGGAAGGGACTTAGATCCTTTCACTGCTCTCATCCAAATAGTTCTTGATTTTCTAGCTGAACTCATTCACGCAGGTTCATCTCCTTCTACTCAAGTCCAATTGGCAGCTATATCTAACTTTCATGTGGGCATTTCAGATTCTGCCATCATGTCTCACAAGCTTTGAAAAGCTTTTTTGAAGGGAGTTTTTCTTCTCAGACCTCCTATAAGAAATCCTCCTCCTTCTTGGGACCTTAATTTAGTTCTCACATCTTTGATTCTTCCCCCTTTCGAACCTGCAGCTTCCTGTTCATTGAAATTGCTATCCTGGAAGACTCTCTTTCTGGTAGCCATTACTTCAGCTAGAAGGGTCTCAGAACTTCATGCACTCAACAGTCGACCACCGTATCTATTGTTTCATAAAGACAAGGTGTCCTTACGAACCAATCCATCTTTTTACCTAAAGTAGCCTCTCGTCTAACCTAAATCAAAGCATTGACCTCCCTGTGTTTTTTCCTAACTTTTCTAACAGGTCTGAACAAAAATTGCATTGGCTAGATGTTCATCGTCAGTTAAGGTATTATTTGGATAGGACCAAACAGATCAGAAAAACTGACCAGTTGTTTGTCTCTTATGCAGAAGGCAGAAAGGGACTTTCAGTTTGAAGGTATCACTCTCCAGATGGCTAACATCTCTGATTTCCTTTGTTTATGAAATTAGACACCAAAAGCTGCCTAACAAACCTAAGGCCCACTCCACCAGAGCTTTGGCTACTTCTATAGCCTTCCAAGACAGGCTGCCTATTGACACCATTTGTGCAGCGGCTACTTGGGCTACTCCTCACACTTTCATTTCTCATTATAAGTTGGATTTAGCTTCTAGACATAGAGCTAACTTTGGTTCCACTGTTCTCAAGAGTCTGTTCCGATAGGCCACCCAGGACAAGGTGCTAGGGACGCGGTCCCATCCAGCAAGAATGAAGGCGAGATAGACAACTTAACATATAGAAGTTATGTTCTTACTATAACGTTCCATGTTAGTTGTCTTCTTCTCGCCTTCTTTCTTGCGTCCCACCCTCCATCCCCCTAGCCTGGACAGACCTAGAGGAGTTTGATTGTGACCTCCCTTTCTACCACCTCTATTGCTATAGGTATATGCTCTGCTGTGCATATATTCCTTGATCAAGCTTCAGGTCACCTTCTTCCCTTCCTTTTTATAGAGGTGGGTTCTCCCTTTTCCAGTAGTTCTGGTTTTTATTATTAGCTGATTATTAGCTGGGCCTAGCTTACAAACGAGATCTGAGGTAATACCGCCTAGCATTGTGGGATATAAGGGGAGCCTCGAGCCAGTGGATCCAACAATCGAGCTTTTAGAGTGGCCGAGTCGGAGCCGAGGTCGGCTCCGAACCCATCCAGCAAGAAAGAAGGCGAGAAGAAAACTAACATGGAACGTTATGGTAAGAACATAACTTCTATTTCTCGAGCTTAGCAAGTGCTGAGTCGGAGCCGAGGATCGGCTCCGAACCCATCCAGCAAGAAAGAAGGCGAGAGAAGACAGCTAACATGGAACGTTATGGTATGTACATAACTTCTAATTTTGTACTACAATCACTGTTAAATCTAATAGCCCAGAGGCGTCCTGTATCTGGATGCCTGAAGTAATGCGACTCATCAATGTGAGTGCATTGTAAACACTTGTTGCATTTCTTAGTAGCTTCCAAACCAGTACTGGTCTGAGGCTTATTCGACATCCCTACATTTGCATGACACTATTTGTTTTAAATTCCTCATATTTTTAAATACAAATTTAGGTACATCACCCAAAATGTTTTTGACTTTGTCATCTGCTGTTAATATATTCCAGTTGTCATAAAAAGCTTGTTGTATGACATGTCTGTTGTGACTAAAAGGTAATACTACAGGCAATGTCACTTGTGTTATAACCAAGTTGGAATTTAAAGGACTGCTTGCACTTTTTTGTTGTGAAAAATATGGCTTGGCACGTGTGGACCTTAGTGTCCATGTTCATATAGACTCTTTCAATTTCTTCCGTCTTGTATCCCCTGTGATTGAAACCTTTCTGAAGTTCAGACAATTCACGTTTGTAGTCTGAATCAAGGCAACAGAGTCTAGATGTCCTCATTGCTTGTCCCCTAATGATGTTGGGGAATAGTTAAGGATTATGCATACTATTGCGATGTAAGTATGCTGGTCTATAACATGTTTTGTGGTACATTTGAGTGGAAAAGTTGTTATTTCTAGAAATGGTTACATCCAAAAAATGTATAGAATCTACAGAAGATTCCATGGTGAATTTTAGAAAGGACCCTGTGGTGTTAAGGGTAGCAAAAAATCTATTGAGGGAATCAAAGCTACCTCTCCATATTTGTATATATATATATGTATATATGTGTATATAAATATATATATATATGTATATATATATATATATATATATATATGTATATATATGTATATATATATATATATATATATATATGTATATATATGTATATATATATATATATATATATGTATATATATATATATATATGTATATATATATATATATATATATATATATATATGTATAAATATGTATATATATATATATATATATATATGTATGTATAAATATGTGTATGTATATATATATATGTATATATATATGTATAAATATGTATATATATATATATATATATATATATATATATATATATATATATATATATATATATATATACATATATATATATATATATATATATATATATATGTATATATATGTGTATATATATATATATATATATAGATATATATATATATATATGTATATATATGTATATATATATATATATATAGATATGTATATATATATATATATATATATATATGTGTATATATATATATATATATATATGTATATATATATATATATGTATAGATATATATATGTATATATATGTATATATATGTACATCTATATACATATATCTATATATATATATACATATATATATATATATATATATATATATATATATATATATTTATATATATTTATAAATACATATATATATATATATTTATATATGTATATATATATATATATATTTATATATATATAAAATGTTTGTGTGTGTGCACGGGGACTCCTGTCTGATCGCGTCTGTCAGCCTGTCCATAACCATTACAAATAAGATCCCACCTCCACCTTAAATGCATCCGTCACTCCCACTGCAGACCTCACCGCTGTCACACTACCCTTGTACATATCCTGTACCAGTCTTACATATTTCTGTGACACTCCCGACGTCCTCATTCAATACCACAACTCTTCTCTAGCACCCTGT
>NC_056729.1:613867912-613895412 GCF_019279795.1 Protopterus annectens | reverse complement strand
TTCTTCCACCCAGTGTTTTCCATTGATCTATGATACTGAGTGCCCACCCAACAAACTAGTATTCTTGAGTAAATTTCCTTTAACATATTTTATCTTGTTTATTTTCCTGGAGCTCAGTAAAGCTTGTAGTCCTAGCCTGCATTCTAGAAGTGTCACTTGTATCCAGTACTATCTGGGCAAAGTTAAATATATATAATTGCTTAATCACACTTTTATTTTGAGTGATCGCTTTTGTCTCCTGCTTTTGTGTGCATTTCACTGATTTTTTTTTTCTTTCAGAAATGCACTTCCTGTAACTTACTGTCTTATCTTAAAGGAATTTCCAGCTAGTTTTGTGTTAGCATTCCACTTGTGGGTCTCTAAGGGCTCAATATTTAGTTTACTGTTTTCTGTTCTGCTATAAATTTTGCATGATGTTCTTCATCTCACATTGCTGCAGTCATAACCTGTGGGTAGTCCGCTGTCCTCTGTCGGCCCGAATACCCAAGTGTTAGGCTGGCGTCGGTCATGGTCGCTCAGAGCTGACGTCAGTACGCAGTAGTACTTAAGCGCATGACCGACGCCATATCCTCAGTCTTTCTTGCCGCGTGGTCCGAAGCAGAAGCAGCGTTTGCAAGTGCCGTTCGGCGTTCTGAAATTTTCATTTTTCGAGTTTCAGACCGAAGACCAAGTTGGGCTAAGTACCCGCTAGAATAATTTTGTCTTTTCTTGCCTCAGTTAATCCGGATGTCAGAAAAAGTTAATAATTGTATTTCTTGTGGGAAACGGATACCTCATAGGGACTATCACTCTCTCTATTCCTTGTTTGGGGCCTGAGCACGTGAAGTCGAAGTGTCGCTGGCGCTAGATTTAATAAGCGCACCATAAAACGCAGATTAGACTGTGCTAGGCTTGTTTTCGGTAAGCGGTGTAACTACAACATGCCGTCGGATCCTCCAACGCCCGCTACCGCAAAAAAGCGAAAAGATAAATAGTTAGTCTAAACAGGATGAGTCCGTTGCGGACGCCGGTTCTATGGAATCTACGGTTGAATCTGTGGATCCAGCCGAGGTCTCGGCTGAATCACAGGGGCAGGAGTTGGCCTCTCAGGAGTTAGGTCAGGCCGAGGGGGCTTCTCAAGTTTCTGTGGTTCCATCCTTACAAAAGGTTATTAGGCCTTCTACTTCTGTCACTAAAGGCCCTGCTAAAGCTAGACCTGGTCTTTCTGGTACAGGCATCAGCCCTAGTTCTTCGGGCTCTGTTCCTAAAAAACATATGTTGAAAATGGCAGAGGATTTGATTACTTTAATCAGGGGTTCTATGCCCCCTCCAGAGAAGAGGCCTAGGGTGGAGACAGATTTAGAGGGATTGGAGCATTCCTCAGATTACTCTGAGTCTTCAGCTGAGGATATTCAGGATTTTCCTCCCTATTCTGATTCGGATGCAGAGGATTCCTGTCCTTCTGCTTCTCCTCCAGAGGATTTTTCCTTTTCTGAAACCTTGCACTCCATGAGGGAGCATTTCAAGTGGGAAGGTCAGGATTTTTCAGATTCTCGTAAGAGGCTTAGGGAATTTTTGTTTTGCCACAACATAGACCTTTGGCTATTCCCCCTGTTTTAGATGTTGTTCAGGATGTTTTTTCTGAAGCTTCCCTTAATCCTGATTCTTTACCCCCTGCCCCTGTCAAGCCCGACAGGTATTACAGAGTTCCAGAGGCACATAAATATTTGTATAAGAGTCCTAGAGCTGACCCGGAAACTATTATTCAAGGGCCTAAGGGTGTCAGGGCTTCTGTAGTTAAGAATCCAGTTCCTCTGGATAAAGATTCTAGAGCTTTGGATAGGTGGGGTAAAAAAGTGTATACCTCCTCCACGCTGGCTATGAGGGCTTTAAATTGCCAGTTTCATATGCTGAAGTATCAGAACTTTCTGTTAGGTCAGTTGAAATCTAAGGTAGATGCTTTAGCTGAGGGTATAGTGTGTAAGGAATTGCAGGACTTAGTTCATGCCTCAGATCAAGTTGGTAAGCATTCCTTGCAGTGTGGCCTCGATGCTCTTCAGGCTTCTTCCAGGGTGGCTGCTACTGGTTCAGTTATTCGTAGGCATGCCTGGCTTAAGGATCAAAATTTGTCAGAGCATGTTAAAGCTCAAATTTTGGATGCTCCTCTTCAATCTGAAGTTCTTTTTGGTTCTCCTGTGGAGTCAGCTTTGAAAAAGATGGAAGACAAAGCTAAGTCTATGCAGACGGTTAAGGAATTTTTGCAAGTGCAGCCCCCTAAGTTTAGCAGGAATTGGCCTGCAAGAGGATGGTCTTACCCTTCTTCCGATTTTCAGTCTAAGGGCAGGTCTAGACGTGGTAGGGCAGAGCTCACGCTCGGGGTTCTTTCAGACCTAGGACTTGGAGTTCTCCGGCACAATCTTCTGGTGAGGGCAGGGGTCAGCCTTTTCGTAAACAGACCCAATGACCTGTATATCCAGCTGCCAGATTCTTCCTGTCTGGCAGCTCCTCTAGGAGGAAAGTTGGCACTTTTCAAACAAAATTGGCATTTGGTCATCCAGGACAAATGGGTGTTGGACATAATAAATCAAGGCTACAAGTTTTATTTTCACACTTTTCCTCCTTTCAAAGGCATGCCAGATGTACCTCCTCAGCAAAGGCTGGAGGCTCACAAACAAATTTCTTTGCTTTTGCAAATGGGGGCAATCCAGGTGGTACCTCCGTCAGAAGTAGGCCTAGGGTTTTATTCTCGCCTATTCCTTGTGCCAAAGAAAGGAAACACTTGGAGGCCAATTCTGGATTTGTCCATTCTCAATACATACCTAGACATTCCAAAGTTCAAGATGTTAACTTTACAGCAACTTCTGCCTCTGCTAGGCAAAGATCACTGGATGGTAACTCTGGATCTCAAAGAGGCTTATCTTCACATTCCTATCAGGCCCAGCTGCAGGAGATTCCTGCGTTTTCGAGCTGGTACTTTTCATTATCAGTTCTCTGCATTGCCCTTTGGCTTATCTACTGTGCCCAGGGTGTTCACAAAGGTTCTGGCTCCTGTGATAGCCTTCTTAAGACTGAGAGGAATACAAATTTATCCTTATCTGGACGATTGCCTGATTCTTGCTCAAGACAAACACAAGTTACTTCAACATCTACAGTATGTAATGGCAGTTTTAAGGTGCCTGGGGTATTCTGTGAATGAAACAAAGTCCAGTCTAGTACCCTCTCAGGACATGTGCTTTCTGGGTGTGAGACTGAATACAGCCTCTCGGATGGCTTTTTTGACCCCAGACAAACAAAGAAATCTTCACCTATACTTCCAGCAATTATCAGTAATGTCCAGGCTGACTGCAAGGACAGTCCTTCAAGCCTTGGGGTTCATGGCATCTTGCATTCTGGTACTTCCCAATGCCAAACTGCATATGAGGAAGCTACAATGGTATCTCAAAAGTGTATGGACTCAACACTGCCACGATTTGGACACTGTCATTCAGATAATACCTTGCATCCAGAAGGGAATTCTTGTGGTGGGCTCAGGAATGTCACCTAAACTAGGGACTCTCTGTGACCCGACCAGAGGCGAGTCAGATCTTAACGACGGATGCCTCGGACATGGCTTGGGGAGCACACTTCAATGGGAAATGGATTCAAGACACGTGGCCTCCCAGACTACAGCATTTGCATATCAACATGAAGGAGATGTTAGCAGTCCAATTTGCCCTGATGGCCTTCAAGGATCTACTTCAACCAGGACAGGTGTTGATTCAAACAGACAACACAACAGTCATGTGGTACTTCAACAAGCAGGGGGGAACCCATTCTTACCCTCTTTGCAGACAAGCTATGATTTTGTGGGAGACTGCTCTGAGTTTGCACATCACTCTTCAAGCAACGGTTTCTGCCAGGAGCACAGAACTCCTTAGCAGATGTATTGAGCAGACAAATTGTGGATCCCCACGAGTGGAAATTTGATCCTCGAGTATTCCAACAGTTGACAGTGGCTTGGGGAACTCCAGACATAGATCTGTTCGCTTCTCCACTAAATTTCCAACTGCCAAAATTTTGCACAAAGATGTTTCACCCAAAAGCTTGGAAAGTGGATGCTCTATCTTTCAGTTGGAACAACCTTCACGTCTATGCTTTCCCTCCTCTGCCTCTCCTTCCCAAGGTACTCTTGAAAGTCAGGCAGGACAAGCCTTGCATGATTCTAATAGCACCAGATTGGCCACGTCAGCACTGGTATCCTCTGCTGAGGAGTTTAGTTCAGGAGCCTCCTTGGCCTTTGCCACCAATTCCTCACCTGTTGTCTCAGTCAAGCAATCATTTTCTCAATGTCGGGGTACAGTCCCTGCATCTGACAGCCTGGCGTATTTTGTTTTAGACCCTGGGGGGTCTCAGCTTCCTCAACAGGTTTTGAATGTCATTTTGGAAGCCAGACGGCCTAGTACTAGAAAAGTTTATGCTGATAAATGGAGGAGATTTTTTCTTTGGAGCACAGCAAAGAGCTTTGATGTCTCAGTGCCGAATTTGAGTTTTACACTACAGTACCTTACTGAATTACTAGACAAGGGTTTGTCTTTTTCCTCCGTGAAAGTTTATGCTGCAGCCATTTCTGCTCACTATGATTGTGACCCTCCTTTATTTTCTCACCCTTTGTTTAAACAATTTTAGAGGGGCAAAAAACATAAGACCCCCACGAAGAGCTCCTACTCCTTCCTGGGATCTCAATTTTGTGTTGGAAAAGCTTACTTTACCTCCTTTTGAACCTGCAGCTACATCCGAGTTGAAGTTTTTGTCCTGGAAGACTTGCTTTTTTGTTGGCCATTACATCTGCTAGGAGGGTATCTGAATTACAGGCTCTCATAGCAGTTGAACCCTTCCTGATATTCCATAAGGATAGGGTGTCCTTGCGTACTAACCCTACCTTTATGCCTAAAGTTATTTCTAATGTGGCCTTAAACCAGTCTGTTCATTTGCCTACTTTTTATGCTGATCCCCAAAATAAAGGGGAAAAAGTCTTGCATTCTTTGGATATTCACAGGCAGTTACGCTATTATTTGAGCAGAACTAAAGAATTCAGGCAGACTCAACAGTTATTTATTTCTTTTGCTTTGGGTTCACAGGGGAAGGCTGTTTCTAAGCAAACTATTTCTAGGTGGATTGGCCATTGTATTGCTTTTTGTTATTCTCATCATGGAAAGGATGTTCCTGCTGGGATCAGACCTCATTCCACTAGGGCTACCGCCACATCTACTGCCTTTTTAAGGGGGGTAGCTACTAAGGATATTTTGGAGGCAGCTACTTGGAGTTCAGTGCACACTTTTACTAAACATTATCATCTCCCTCTTTATTCTAAGTCTAGGGCTGGGTTTGCGACTGCAGTTTTACAGGGCATGTTGGCAGCTCCTAATGCTTTTTAGTTTGCCAGCCTTCCTTTACCTTTGCTTTGGGATTCTACCCACAGGTTATGACTGCAGCAATGTGAGACTAAGAACAAAGTACAGTTTTGTACCTACCATAAATGTAGATGTTCGAGGATCCACATTGCTGCAGTCCAATTTTCCCTCCCTCCTTCCCCTCTATTGTTTGGGGTTGCTGTGTTTCTTTTGGGATAATTATTTTATTTATGTTGGTTGTTGGGTATTTTCTATTTTGGCTATGGCCTTTCCTTTTTAGGCCTTCTGACATCTGGGGCAAGAAAGACTGAGGATATGGCGTCGGTCATGCGCTTAAGTACTACTGCGTACTGACGTCAGCTCTGAGCGACCATGACCGACGCCAGCCTAACACTTTGGTATTCGGGCCGACCGAGGACAGCGGACTACCCACAGGTTATGACTGCAGCAATGTGGATCCTCTAACATCTACATTTATGGTAGGTACAAAACTGTACTTTTGTGTGGGTTATCAGTGCCCTGTACAGTAGCAAATGCCTAGAAAGCCAATGTTCTCTGTAGTCTGGTTCATAAAACTGTAATCTGTTAAGCAGCAGCAATATAGTACAAATTCCTTGAGAGCCAAGAAGCTTAGTGCAGATAGCTGGGGTTGAGTGGCAATACCTGCAAGTTTGGTAGAATTCAGTATTGTGTAAACATTTAAGCTAACGGTACTAAATTCTACTTAATCTGCCCTAGTAAAACAGCCTTGTTGGTCTGCACAAAGAAGGCACCCTTAATAGCCCTCTAACCTCAATACGCTAATTCCTTGTAGCTCACAAATCAAAGGACTGGACAATATGGATACGCAATTTCCTAACTTCTGTAGCCAAGCTTGGTGTATATGGGCAAATTAAGACAATGTAGCAGTTCTCCGTTTACTGCCAACCACTTAAGAATCACACAGTATGCAAGAGCTTTAATTACACCATGACACTAGACTAAACTTTCATACAAGTCCATATCGGGTTATCAAAACCACACGCACAGACTTGTATATGCTGAGGCAGTTAAAAGCAATCTTCCTAAACAACAAAGATCACCTAGACCCACCTGTCAAAGGTATGCCTCCTTAAGCCCAAAGGCACTCAGAAAAAAACACCTAACATCACACATATTGTCACTCTCAATGGAACCCCAAACACCAAGTCCCTAAGGCAAGCAAACACAGTTGCCAGAATTTTCTTCATAGGGGGACTAAATTGTAAATATACTGATGTTTTTCTAACTATGGTGTACAAGAAGATAACCATCAGCTGCTTATCTGGAGCTAGAACCTGTTAAACCACACACGCACTCAAGTCCATTATATATAAGTACCAGTAGGATTCCATCACAGTCCATGTAGGTGTAAATGACCTGAGATGCATCTCCGTGGTCTATATGAAGAGTGGAGCACTAAGCAGCATACTACATCACAGAGGATGATGCCATGATAGGAGGAAAAATGATGGATTTCAACAGCTGTCTTTCTTTCTGGTGTCATTTTAACAGGATTCAGCATTTGTCAGTGTGGGAGGATATGGTCAACAGACCACATTACATTGCCAAGGATGGTCTTCACCTTTCTCCCCTAGGCTTTTGAACACTGGCTAAGGCTTTGTCTGCCCCATATTGCCTTTTTCAGGAAATGCCAAGTTACCAAACGTACCAACGTAGCAAAATCAACCCAATATAATCTCAAGGTGTTGCTGCTCAATGCCAAGAGTTTGTATAAAAAAAATTACTCACTCCAAGCTGCCTTCACACTCTTATAGATAACTGTACACTTATGGAGCCATGGTTTGAAGTGGTAGAGAGTACCCTGGCAGTGCAAGGTTTCAGTGCGTTCCACACACTTTTTAGACCAGTGCCTACACAGACAAGGGCTAAAGATGGAGGTGTTTCAGTATACATTGACAGGATGATGTGCTGGAGTACGTCCATGTGCAGATCCTAGATAAAATCCTGTACCATAGGCAGCTGTAGGTCACCTTCCATATCCCAAGAAGCTCGTGATGCACAACTGGACCTATTGGAGACACCTGCTATCCAACCAAACACCCATTTCATGGTTGACTTAAATTACCACTCTGTAGATTGGGAATCCTAAATGGCTTTCAGGCACCGAGATTCCTTAACTTTGTAAATACAAACATCCTTGAGCAAATGAGTATGCCCAGTAGAGGCTCTAAAATACTGGACCATGTGCACACAAATATGGGAGAATGCTGCACCCCCCCATGTCTTATCCATATCCATGTCTTATCCATGTCTTTGTCTTGATAAAGTTTGAGTATAAAGATGTCTCTTGACTCCAAATCAACTCCGTAATTCCATTAAAATCTGTAATAGTTGGGAACTATTCCAAGTCAAATTAACTGTTAAGTGACAGTTTGTCAAATTTCAGTGCCCCTCCAAACCCCAAGCACACACTGGCCTATGCTGAATTGCTTTTAGAAACTTAGTACAACCATGGTAATGGCTGCATAGAGGCTGCTGTACCTTCCTGAAGTAAGCCCAGAACTAGTTCCAGAAACAGCCCTGGTGGTAACCTAAATGAAATAGGATATACAATAAAAGGAAAAAAACGTATTGCAAAACTTGGGAAGGGTAGTACCCAAAAAGATGATTCTCTCAAAGTAAATAGGCAACTAAGAAGGCTAATTAGGTCAAGCAAAGTCAGCTTTGAGGTTAGAATATCCCAGGTGAAAAATAGCTGTAGAAGGTTTTATGGTTTTTCAGAAACCTTAAGGGCAGCATATACAGCAGTGTGGCGAACTGGTGGTTAATGGTGCTACATTCACAGAGCCTGGTAGTATAAGAAACCTGTTGGTAGACCAGTTCAATTTCAACCTTACCCACCTCTCACCCCAAGCCACCCCTCAATTAATGCCCTCAAACATACCTCTAAAACTAATAACTAGAGAACATCTACTGGCTGTACTCATTAAAGCCAAGAACATGACCTCATTAGGCCCCAGTAATATCCCAAGATGCCTCCTGAATAGTCTAAAATATGACTTAACAGGATCCCTGAAGTGATTTAACTGTAGTCTTTTTTTAAACGGGCTTTGTACAGCATGAATGGAGAACTGCAACAGTCATCCCCCTTTGTAAGGCAAGACCTTCAAAGGATCTTGAAAACTAGACACAAGTCTGACTAGAATTATTTGCATAGCCATGGAAATTATCATCCTGGAAGTTATCAACAAAGACATAGACCTCTAGACACTGGATCCATCCCCGTTTGGCTTTGTCAAAGGAAGGTTTTGCTAACTGAACTGGTGGATGAAATTGAAAAGGTCACTAAGGCAATGGATAAGGAGAAAACTATGCGTACTGCCTACCTAGATCTGGCTAAGGCATCTGATAGAATACCCCACTTGGGCATTGTCAATAAACCTGTAAAGGGGTTTATACCTAATCTGTAATATGCTGGATAGCCGGCTTGCCCACTGATGGGACCCAGGAGGTTAGACTCTGTGAGGCCACCTCCACAGGGAGGTCAGGCACCAGTGGAGTCAGTCTGGCTCTGTGCTAGGCCAACTCCTCTTTGGCTTTATTTCAAGAAGTAGACTTCGGTATCAAAGGCCTCTGGCTAATCAAGTTTGCATATGATTGCAAAGTGAGAGCAGTCACTGAATCCCCCAAAGATGTGAACTGTGCTTGATGGCAAAGCTGTGGCTTAAACCTCAATACCAAGAAATGCATTATAGTACTTTTTGGTAAGTCTGCCACCCTGGCCAACTACGTCATCCAATAAAACACCCTTAAAAGTTGATTCATTTGTTTGGTATCTGGAAATGTGCGTAGATAGCAATCCAGCCTTTGGCCAACATGTCTCTGAAAGGTAGTAAGAAAATTCTTCCATGTTGCTCAGCTTACAAGCAAAGGCATGGCATCGAGGTCCAGAGAGGTAGTCATACCACTGTATATTGCCCTCCTCTGGCCCATCGTGGAGCATGTCCCCTTCAGTACGTACCTGACAAGACACATGCAGCAAATAGAGCATCCACAAAGGTTCCTTACTAGGAGTACAGGGAGTAAAGTGTCATAAGCTGCGCACCTGAAAGCCCTGTTTCTTTACTCTGTATCATGCAGACTTCGAAGAGGTGGTCTTTGCCTGGCATACAAGGGATCCCTGGACCTTGTTTTATTTAGACTTAAATTTTGCTTGCAGCATAAGTAGGACATGTCTGAGAGACCAGTTTCTCAGAATTCCCCTTATCTGGAACATGCTCCCCATCCATGTGAAGCAGAGGTTCTCCCTATCCCTATTTAATCGCAGTTTGGACTAATGGATGGGTAATAGGAAACGTAACCCTGGTCTGGATGTTCATCGTGTTTCACTGTTGCAGTCATAACTGTAGGGTGCTCCTGCCGGCAGGCAGCCCGAGGTCGGCCAGAATCCCAAAGTCTGGGTCCGGCGTCGGCTGTACAAGCCAGTACCCTGACGTCAGTACGCTCTGGTACATAGCCCTCAGCCGGCGCCATCTTCTCCAGTCTTTCTTGCCGTGCGGTGGAAAGCAGCTCGCAAGTCGTTGGTTGGCGTTGCGACAGCATTTTTGGTGTTGTCGGTCTGAAGTTCTTACTTCTCTTCTCAAAGCTAAGTACCCGTTAGAATCTTTTTCTTGTTCCTCCGATGTCAGAAAAAGTTAATAATTGTATTACGTGTGGGAAACAAATACCTCATAAAGATTTCCACTCTTACTGTCTACCTTGCTTAGGCCCTGACCACGACGTTTCTTGTCGGTTCTGTGCCAGGTTTAATTCTCGTACTATCAAACGCAGGTACGACTGGGCTTTGAATTATTTTGGCAGACGCTTCAATTACAGAATGTCGTCGGACACTAACGGAATTCAAAAGAAGTGCAAAGACAAGGACAGGCCTCCGAGGTCCAAACAGGACTCGTTGCAGCTGGAGCCGGCATCCGGTTCGGCTGTCGTCAGTGAGGCGCTTTTGCAGCCCCTGTCGTCCGCCACTTCTGAACCGATGGCCGATAAGGACTCCCATGGGGGAGCCATCAAGGCCTTCTATTTTATCTGCTGCAGGACCTTCGGACGTCGCTCCCTCGGATGGGTCCGGAACCGCTGTGCAGGTACCGGCTTCTGAGGGGGTATTCAGGCCTACTCACATCACTATTGCAAAGGCAAAGTCAAAGACTCCTGTTAAGTCTAAAGCTCCTGCTCAAGCTTCTTCTGAATCTACTCCCAGGACACAGAAGCAATTGTTAAGGATGGCTGAAGATTTGCTTTCTATGATTAGGGGTTCTCACCCCCCCCCCCCCTGAGAAAAGGCCTCGACAGGATGTTCCTATGGATTCCTCTGACCAGAGGAAGAGACAGAAGATATAGAAGCCTGATCAGGAATATTCTTTTCCTCCTTATGAGGATTCGGATGCTGAGGACTCCTTGCCCTCTGCCTCTCCGCCTGAAGATTTTTCTTTTGGGGAAACCTTACATGAGATGAGGGAACATTTTCATTGGGAAGGTCAGGATTATTCTGCTTCCAAGAAGAGGCTTAGAGAATTCCTTCTTCCTCAACATAGGCCTTTAGCTATCCCTCCTGTTCTTGACATTGTGGATGATGCCTTTTCCGAGGCTAATTTGAATCCTGATTCCATGCCTCCTGCTCCCTCTAAGCCTGATAGGTTTTATAGGGTTCCTGAGTCTCATTTGTTCTTATTTAAGAATCCTTCTGCAGATCCTGAAACTATTTCTCAGGGTTCTAAGGCTGCTAAAGTTGCTTCTTCCAAGAATCCTATTCCCTCTGAGGATTCTCGTGCCTTAGACAGGTGGGGCAAAAAGGTATATACTTCTGCTACCCTTTCTGTTAGGGCTTTAAATTGCCAATTTCATATGTTTAAGTATCAGCAATTTCTTTTGTCTGTTTTAAAGCAAAAGCTTGCTTCCCTTCCTGCATGTGCAGAAGATAAGGAACTACAGGATGTATTGCATGCAACTGAACAAACCTAGCTTGCATTGTGGTTTTGATGCTTCTTGCAGGGCCGCAGCCTCTGGTACTGTTATCAGGAGACATGCTTGGCTTCGTGAACAAAGTTTACCTGAACAGGTTAAGGCTAAATTGTTAGATGCCCCTGTTCAGCATGATGTTCTTTTTGGATCTAAGGCTGAGGAGGTTATTAAAAAGATGGAAGAAAAGGCAAAATCTATGCAAACTGTGAAAGATTTCTTGCAAGTTCAGCCTCCCTAGATTTTCCAGGAATTGGCCCTCCAAAAATTGGTCCTTTCCCACGTCTGACAGGCCTCAAAGGGGAAGATATAGACGCTCCAGAGGTCGTGGCCAAGCTCAGGCCTCCTGCAGATCGAGACAATGGACTGCTTCTTCACCTAGAAGGGGAGAAGACAGATCCCAATCTCAAAGAAAGCAAACTCAATGACTTTCTAGGTTGGGCTACAGGACCTCTTTACCTGGATGCTCCTCTCGGAGGAAAACTTTTTCTTTTTTACAGAATTTGGACTCATATTACCCAGGACAAATGGGTATTGGACGTGATTTTAAAAGGCTACAACTTCCACTTTCATACCTTGCCAAGAGCTTTCGGTTGGCCAGATCTGCCAAAACATCAATGGTCAGAGGCCTTAAATCAAGTGGATGCTCTTCTGGCCATGAGAGCCATAGAGCCTGTTCCAGTCTCAGAGATGGGAAAAGGGTTTTATTCGAGACTGTTTCTGGTTCCGAGAAAACAAAGCTCATGGAGACCTATTCTGGACCTTTCTGTGTTAAACACCTTTTTGGAAATCCCAAAATTCAAGATGCTTACTCTGCAGCAGCTGATTCCAGTGCTCTCTCAGGACGCCTGGATGGTGACATTGGACCTAAAGGAAGCTTATTTACACATTCCCATCAGGCAAGAACGCAGGAAATTCCTCAGGTTCAAGGCAGGTTCGAGACACTATCAATTCTCTGTACTGCCCTTTGGTTTATCTACTGCGCCCAGAGTCTTTACCAAGTGCCTGGCACCAGTAGTGGCTTATTGCAGACTCCAGGGGATTCAGATTTACCCTTATTTGGACGACTACCTTATTCAGGCAGACAGCAAGGATCTTTTACTCCAACATCTGGATTTTGTTCAACGTCTTCTCCTCCTGTTGGGATTTTCAGTGAACACAAAAGTCACATCTGATCCCTTCTCAACAAATGGTATTCCTGGGAGCCCTTTTAAACACAACCTTACAAAGGGCCTTCCTCACTACAGAAAAACAAATACAGCTGGCTTCAATTTTCAAGACTTTGGCAACTCTACCTCAGCTCACTGCAAGGAAATTCCTGCAGGCACTGGGCTACATGGCTTCCTGCATTCTGTTGATTCCAAATGCAAGGCTTCATATGAGAAAGCTTCAATGGTATCTGAAAAGTGTGTGGTTGCAGCATTACCACGATATGGACACTCTGATTCCTCTGATCCCCTGCCTCCAAAAGGAGTTCCTTTGGTGGTCCAGGGTGTGTGCTTTAAACGAAGGAAAGCCTTTCCGTCTTCCTCAACCGCCTCGGATTATGCTTGGGGAGCACATTTTCTAGGCAATTGCCAGCAGGGAACCTGGACAAAGGATCCTCTTCACTGGCACATCAATCTGAAGGAAATGTTGGCAGTTCAAAATGCTCTTCTAGCCTTCAAGCACCTTTTGCATCCAGGGCCTCTCTTGATTTGCACAGACAACACCACAGTCATGTGGTACATAAACAAGCAGGGGGGCTCTCATTCTGCACTTTGCAGACTAGCTATGGCTTTATGGGACACAGCTCTAAATCTGAATCTACATCTCCAGGCCCAATTCATACCAGGAGAACAGAATCTATTAGACAGCCTGAGCAGGAACATTGTGGATCCTCACAAATGGATGCTAGACACCAACTTATTCAACAGGATTACTGCAGTTTGGGGATGCCCCCAGATAGATCTGTTTGCATCCCACCTCAATCATCAGCTGCCTCACTTTTGCACCAGGTCATTCCACAAAACAGCTTGGAAAGTGGATGCCCTGTCCTTCAGCTGGAAAAACCTTTCGGGTTATGCCTTCCCTCCTCTTCCTCTACTTCCTCGGGTATTACTAAAGATAAAACAGGACAAGCCCAAGTTCCTCATCTTGATTGCTCCGAATTGGCCTCGACAGTTTTGGTATCCAACTTTAAGGCACCTGTTCTTGGAGCCTCCTTGGATTCTCCCTCTGAACCCTTCTCTTCTGTCCCAGCATCAGGGTCGGTTGCTACATTCCAATCTCAAGACCCTTTGCCTGGCAGCTTGGCTCTTCAAAGGAATTTGATTTCTTCTAGTCTTCCCAAACAAATTTTGGATGTTCTTTTGGAAGCTAGACGGCCTAGCACTAGGAAATCCTATGCCTCTAAATGGAAGAGAGCTCTCTGCGAACCATGGCTTTTTTGCTGTAGCAGGCAACTGACTAAATGTCAGGAAAATACTACTAGGACAGCTGGACTTTATTTGGGGTTAATCTAATTGATGGCAGGTGTGTACCCAAGAAGATTGAATGCTGTAATTCATTCGAAAGGTGCTTCAACAAAGTATTAGTTTAAGGGTGTGCACACTTATGCAACCAGCTTTTTGTACTTTTTTTGTTTATATCCCCCCCCCCAACGGATTTGTTTTTCAATTGATTTGTATAGGTTATAGGTCACATTAAAGGTGGGAAAAGTTTTAAAATGATTTATTGTGGTCTTGTTAGGCATTTTAACAGACGTGTGTAAACTTTCCATATCCACTGTATACATTCCAACTCCGAGATTGACTACAGTGAAGAAAAGGTTAAATTTCTTGATTCCCCACTGTAGTGTTATCTCCATTCAGAATGTAGACCTCAGAACGGTGAATGTACACTAGCATTTGCTGTTGGAGTTTAATATTTTTCCAGATCGGTGTTACGTGAACTTAAACAGCCTTTTGACTATCCTAGTTTACATAACTGCCATTCAACACTTTAATAGTAAACCATTTTTTCTGTCTCTCAACATTTTTAGTTTGGAATGTTGGAAAATGTTTCACTGGCAGTCTCTCTCCATGAGCTTTATCAGGAGAATAAAAACAATCCTCTTCTGTTTTGACTCTGTTGGACGAACTTTTGTATTCCTCATCAGCTTGTTCTGCATCAAAGAATGACTTTGATCCTCCAGGAAAAAAGTTCTGAAGACAACTAGATACAGCAGCTTGAACATGACACCTGGTTCTCAACATTTCCCAATTGCCAGGATAAATTTGCTTCTTTCTTGCCTGGCGTACAGTGAGTTGCTGCTAGTGACTTAAGATATTCTTTCCTGGATATACATAGAGATCCAAACAACACACAAGAGCAAGTAAAGTTCTGTTAGATAAATCTCCCAAACTCTCCTCATCATATATTAACTCTAACACTCGAAATATTTCTGGGTTATATTTTAAATGTGTATGTTCATCTTTAAATGTGTAAATGTATGATTGGTTAGTTTGAATTTGAGTATAAAAGGAAATTACCTCATTTGATCACTTTGGTCTGATGAAGCAAATTTATTTGTGAAAGAGCTTACTATTTGTACAATAAACTTCGTGGATTTTATACAGATTGTGACTCCTGCTCTTCAGCTTGCTTGTTTGTTCGCAAATATATATATACATATATATATATATATATATATATATATATATATATATATATATATATATATATATATAGATATAAAGAGAGAGACCTGATGGATATCTAACTGTAGGAAGGTATGAGCCTAGCATTGAGCAACATTTTACTTTCTCCAATGATGCCGTGATATTAGCAAAGAATTGACTTCGGTGCCATTTAAAGGTGGTCCACTATTGGTGCCATTTAAAGGTGGTCCACTATTGGTGCCATTTAAAGGTGGTCCACTATTGGTCAGTTGATGATATAATCAACAGACCACTTTGCTTTTCCAAGGATAGCCTGCAACTGTCCCCCACTACTGTACTTATTTATTGTTAAAGACAGTGTCCTTTATTAGGCAGTGCCAACCTGAAAAACATAAAACAAGCAGAGTAAAATTTGAAGGTGTTACTGATCACTGATAGGAGCGTGAACAAGGAACTCCATTCCCTACAAGCCCTTCTTCCCTTGGAAGACATTGACGTTTGTAGTGATTTAAGACATGGTTTAAAATAGGTGAGATCACTTGTGTAGGGCTGTAACATCTTCCACATGTTTAAACCAGCTAGTTAGCAGGAGGTGAGAGAGAGGTAGAAGTTTATCGACCACCATCCAGAGGAGAGAATTGTCAAGGTGGGTAAAGCAACATGATGCACTGAAGCTTCATGCCCAAAAAGCATTCCAAAAGGTTCCATACCATATATTCGCTAACTGTAGAACTCCCTCTGGTGAAAGAAACCGACAACTCCTGTTTAAATGAACTAGAGTCGCTCAGTATTGAACCAAATACCATTTTCCTAGGTGAGCTAAACTGTTCAGCTGTAGCCTGAGAAACCTATAGCACCACTGCTGCACAAGCACAGAGATTACTGGACTTTGTCAGTGCATATGCGCTGGAACAATTTAGTTCACCCACCAAGGGGAATTGTATCTTGGATCTTGTCTTTACTAAGATAGCATCTTGCACCATCCCTTGCATGTCTTGATCACTTAGGTCTGACCATAAAACAGTCACTTTTAGGGGGGGGTGCTGAAACCAAACATCCCTTTCACTCGCAGTATCTTTAGAAATTTCTTTAAGACAAGCTACCTACTCCTAAGTGATTGACAAACCTCAAATCCCCACCAAACCCAGTTTACTTCTGGATACACAGAAATGTAAACACCCTACCAGCATGTATACAGCTGCATCTTTGCATATGTGCTCTGTAGGAAGAAGTGCAAGGCAAACCCCAGAAACACGCTCGTGATGGAACCATGATATCGGCACACTTATAGAATTTTGACCACAAGAGCACTTCCCAGAATACTAGAGCCCGTGTCACTGAAATAAACCACTTTGGAGCTTAATAAAATGCACCAAGTCAAGTTGGAGGGTAAAAATGCTACTTGTGCCAAACACAATCACCGAACACTTTTTAGTTGTTTGTAATCTCAAAAGCACAACACGGCAATGCACTGAGCTAATTCCTACATTAAGGCTGAAGATATAGCAAACTACTGACTGATAAATTTGGCTCTAACTTTAACCCTGTCTGTTCCTCAAGAAGTACCTGAAACTGGCTCTCCTCCACCTGTCACACAAGAGCAAGTCCTTAAAAGTGCAATCAAAAGCTGAAAATACTGCACCTATGCATCCTGACAATATCCCTGATGTGTCTTAAATAGCATGAAACATGATTTCACCACATCCCTAAAAAATGTTCAAGCTCTGCCTCCTTATTGGTTTTGTACCAGGTGAACAGACAGCAGCTAGTCATTCCCCTGTAGGGGGAAGGAGGACCTTCTACAGACCCATAAGTCTGACCAGTCTCGTATGCAAAGCCATAGAAAAAAAATTACTTCCATGATAAATCAGGATCTAGGGAGCTAAGAATAAACCCTGGTCACCTGCTGGATTGCCATCGGACACTGATAAGATGCAGGTAATCAAAACAGAAGTTTACTCCAGAGACCAGTAACCAGTGGAGATCCCCCAGGATTCTTTGCTGGTATCTTTCCTATTGGGCATCTACTTTTCTGAAGTAAAAGCCAATACCAAAGGACTCTTGCTGACTTAAGTTTGCAGATGCTGCTGGAATGCTTGTCTGAAATATTAGTCATGATCTGAAATTAAATGCTGAAAAGGGAGTTAGTGTCCTTTTGGAAGTCTTCTACCCCAGGGAACTACCACATTGATAATAAACCTAAGAGTTGACCCAGTTTGCCATTTGGGAACTTGTGTGGACAGTAACTTAACTTTCTTGCAAAAGGCACATGTTTGTTAGAAGTCCTATATTGCACAGCTTGTGATTTTTTTTTTGTCTAGGTCTAGGGATGACATTGTCTCTTTTACTCAGCCCTCAGGCCAGTCATTTTATATAATGCCCCCCTTTGGCATGTCTGTCTAGACACAAGCAACCATTAGAATGCCCACAGAGGCACCTTAAAGGATACAAGGCCTACACAGCATGTCTTGTATGGACCAACTGAAAGCCCCGTCACTGTACTCTATCCTACAGACTAAGAGATGACCTGTGTCTGGCATATTTGGCATCGTCCACACCATTGGTTTACTGCACATCAAGTCACATGACATCAGAAATATCTAGAGATCTACAGGCTAACACAGAAGGTCTTTGGCTAACGAAGTTTGCAGTTGACTGCAAACTAGGAGCCATAATCAAAACTCTTACAAAAGAGCCTAACTGAGACAGATGCCTGGTGTCAAAGCCATGGCCTCAAATTCAGTGCCAAAAAGTGCATGGTCATCCCCTTTGGTAAAAACTCTGCACCCATGAACTACAACATAGGTGGTAGTATACTTAACACCGAAAGTGTGATAAGAGACCATGGGACACAGGTGGACAGAAGTCTCTCCTTTGAAAATCACATCGCCACAGTAGTCAGGAAATCCTTCTACATGGCACACCTCATCACAAAAGGTTTCTCATCCAGGAAAAAAAAGGTAATTGTTCCCCTTTACTCATCACTCATTAGACGCATTATAGAGTACAACGCCCCTTTTGGTATGTACCTCACAAGACATCTACAACAACTGGAAAGGCCGCAGAAATACCTCATAAAAAGGATTACCGGCCTCAAACAGGTGCCCTACGCAGACTGTCTCAAACTCTAGCTTTACTCCATCGCATATCTCCTACTCAGAGGTGATCTCTGCCTAACATACAAAGCTATGTCAAACCCAGAGCTGTTGGACATGCTCCACTTAAAGAAATCCCAATCCCTCCGCGCTACACGCTCTAGGGACCTAAACCTTGTCACCACAATAAACAGAACATGCCGGAGGGATAGATTCCTGTCCCAGCAACTTCCCATACTGTGGAATAGACTACCTATATATATCGAACAAAGCTCCTCATTAGCACTCCAAGAAAAATCTTGGATTGGATGGGAAATAGGAACTTCACCCTGGGGATCACCTCTTGGCTCTGCTCGACAGTGGCACAGGAAAATAATTTTCTTGGGTGGCAAAAGCCAGAGTACATTTTTGGCTGGGCTTGTATAGGCCCCAGGGCTGATAGCCTAGTACCTACCTATGAACCTATTTTGCAACATCAACAGAACAGTTTACAGGGAGAGGTATTTTTCGAACAGGATACTGATGCTGTGAAACACTCCCCATCCACATAAAACAAAGTTCATCCCAGTCCATGTTCAAGCAAAACTTTTTTCCCCATCCACTGATCCAAGTTATGTCTTGCCATAACATTCCATCAGAGTTGTCTATTTTTACTAGCCCTTGACTGTAGGCTGTCTCCAAGCCTCTGAACTGAATCGGCCATTTACTTCAGCTTGTGCCTTCCAAACTCGTGAACCAGGCTCTACCCATAATGCTCCTCTCTAAATCACGTCAGATCGAGTCTGCCTAAATTAGTGGCAGACAGTAAATAGTGAAGATTCAATTTCAGAACTAAGACAGACCAGTAAGCAAAAATAACAGCAAACCTTGAGCCCAGGAATCTCAATAAATCCTTTAATGTTCAAAACCACGAACAACAAGACGAACAGGACAAATATACCACAAAATCAATACTGAGCACTTTCACCCACACACAGGGGGCATCATCAGAGTACAACATTTGTTACAAAGTCATCCCTTTATATAATGCATACAATTAAACTGACAATTAATTAAATCCTTCAAGCTTTTCAATGCAATTTTTCCTTATCTTAAAGGAGAAATACAATTATATTAAGAATTAAAATAAATTTTCAACTCATTAAATATATTTGAAAAATATTTGTAATGACATACATTTCCATTTCAAATATAATATTAAAAATATGCAATTGAATTATACCAAACAATTAAAATATTCAAATATTTAAACAAATATAATATGATATCAAATATTGTAGGTAAGACATAAGAGAGTGTGTTAAATGGAATGAATAAAATTAATGCTAAAATGAATTAGGAAATGTGTAAAATACACTTAATGAAATATATAGTATGTAAATATATTATATATAAAATATATATGTATAAAATGTAAATACTATACATATACTTATATAAAATATTGACATATAATAAATAAATAATGTTAATTATATATTTGTTAATATATTTGATATATATAAATACTTATGAAATGTGTATGATAAATATAAATAACTTTAATATAAAATAAAATAATCTGGTAAAGTGCGTTGATAAAAGTATATAAATACAATGAATATTGGTTTAAAATTACATGAATGAATCGAAAAAAATAAACATAATATTAAAATTATATATATATATATATATAGTACTAGATTCATATAAATTGTGATCTTAATTTTAGAATACTGGACATGGCGACTTGTTCATCAAGTCCTGGCCATTTACAGGCATTGAGCCTGAGTTGCCATAAACATTCTTTGGCTTCTAGTAGTGTTTTATCATCTCCACCTTTGTGCAAATTAAGTGGTATCTTGTCTATAACAAAAAACAAATTTTTTTTAAAATTACCGCAATTTGTAGTGTGGTTGAATAGCATGTTTGTAGATGTATGTCTTTTAATGTCACTAAGATGTTCTGTGACACGTGTTTTTAATTTTCCAATGGTTTTCCCAATAAAAAAGGCATCACATGCTGTGCATTTTGCAACATATACAACCATACTGGTGTTGCAGTTACAATGACCAGGACATTTTAAAGTTTTATCATAATTGTGTATAGAAATATATGGGCCATCATACATAAATCTACACACGTGGCATGTGCCGCATTTACTCATATTAGAGTGTCTCTGGTGATTGTTGTTGGAATTGTTTTCAAATAAATTTTTCAAATTTTTGCCTTTGCTATATGTAAATTTCGGTGACACTCCTAAAATCCCACAAAGTTCCTCATTTGTGTCTACAGTACTAGCCCATAATTCTTGGACACAGTCAACTATCTCTTGTGTTCTATTGTTAAAAGGAATTATAAACCTGTCATTACTAAAAGTAGAAGTATGTGTAGTAATTCCTTCTGCTGTTTCATATTTAATGATAGGTTTATATTTGGTCAACCTCATGACAGTCACTTCTTTACTAATGTTGACAACCAAATCATTAGGGTATCTTCTATCTAAAAACATGTTAAGTAAATCTAGCTCATTTTTAAACATTTGATTATCACTTGTTAATCTAGACAGTCTCACCATCTGGCCTTTGACCAAATTCTTTTTTTGGTGGAATGGGTGACAACTGTCAAAATGTAGGAATGAGTTCGAATATGTTTTTTTCCTGAATATTGTGGATTCAATTTTATTATTCATAACCGTAAGTTTGATGTCCAAGAATTCAACATTATTATCACAAATATGACTGGTGAATTTTAAAAAACTTGTAGATTCTCCTAAAAAAATGATAAATTCATTAAAGTCTTCCTTACTTCCCCCCCAAAAAATTAAAATGTTGTCCAAGTAGCGCAGGTATAATAAAATCTTATTCCAAAATCTACTAGTAAAACCACAATCAGATTCCCATTGTAATAAAACCAAATTTGCATAAATGGGGGCACATCTTGCCCCCATAGCAACACCTTTTTTCTGTATGTAGTAATTGATTGAAAAACACAAAATTATTTTCTAGAACTAATTCAAGCATACTAGTTAGCAAACGGTTATTAATAGAATTAGTTCTATTGTATTGAGACAATCTTCAAACATCTCCATCCCTGTATCATGTGGAATGATGGAGAAAAGATTTACCACATCTATTGTGGCCATGAAGAATTTGGACTTGAAATCAAAGTTTTTTGAAAATTCTCTGACCAATTCTAAACAGTGCCAAGAGTCTCTCAAAATATGTGATATGTTTTTCACAATCTCTTTACTTTTAAAGTCTACATATGCTGCTAATGCTTCAGTTTTTGAACCTTTTGCAGAAACAATAGGTCTGAAAGGGGGGTGGTGTGTATCTTTATGAATTTTTGGAATCCCAAAAATTGAAGGTGTAATGGGAAAATTCCACTGATAAAAATTTGAATGTATCATGATCAATTCTATCATCAATCAAATAGTCATAAATCAACCAGTCAATTGCAGTATAAGCTTTGTTAACTTCAAATCTGGTAACTTTTTTTGTAAGTGTCATTGTCTTCAAGTAAATTAGTCATCTTTTCGTAATAATCAATGTTCAACATAATGACCACACCACCCCCTTTATCCGGTTTCATAATTCTGTATTTGTCTGAACTAGTTAATTCTTTTAAACAAAATATTCTGCTGACGTCAAATTATATTTGTTAACTGTTCTCTTATTTAAAATTCTTCTAAAACGATTTTCACAAAGTTTTTCAAAAATCTGTATAATGTAATGTTGTGGGGGAATAAAGGTACTATGACGTTTGGGAGTGAAAAACATATTGTTAGTATTAATATTAGTCTGATGAAAAAATATTTTTAAATTCAACAATCTAGTATAAAGTTTAAAGTTAATCAACACATTACCTATATCTAATTTAAATGAAGGTACAAAATTAAAACCTTTACTAAACAATTCCAAATAAGTCTTACCAAAATTATGTTGAGTATAATTATACAAACTAAAACCTGAATGAGTCGAAATAGAAACAGTATTTAAATCTTGAATGTTACTAAAATCATTTGCAAATTCTTGATTAATAACCTCAGAATTAGTACCTTCTATCTGTGCCAAGGGTTCGTTCTCTGCTCTCCTTTGTTGTAATAATTGTATAGGGGGTACTTGTGACTCCCTTGTCTTTCTCTTATTCTTTCTGATCTCCTTAACACTGGTTCTAATTCATCGTTATTATTACCATTGTTAGTATTAAATCTGTGAGTTTGATCTAATACCACTGGTGGATAACGCCTATCCTGACTATAGTGTCCTTTAGTTTCTTTATAAAATTTCATGTTCTTATATTCTTTAAAGTGTATGTAGGCTTTGTTGTTCCTATAGTCAAAACTGTCTCTTTCTATTTTGTGATTTTTAATATCAAGTCCCTTATTTACATACCTATCCATATCCTTAAATATATTATCTAATCTAAACTTGTTGTGCTCATATACAAGGTCCGCTTTGATGTTTCTATCTAGTTGACATAACTTTTCATTTAACATATTAAGTTTCTCATTGTTATTATGATAATTAATTTCAATAAGTCAAAACCAGTTCTGTCAAAAAGGGATAATAACTCACTGAATATAGCAGTACCTTCCTCAAAACCATGAGGTAGTTTAAAAATCCTTAAACCTTTAGGTACTTGTTTTAATTCAAGTGAGCGCTCTAAGAATGCATTGTCCATCTGGAGAGACTTAAATGCCTTTAATGTCTTCTCAAACTCAGCCAATTGTGAATTAAGCGACCCCATATCTCTGGACGCAGCCATGTTGTTCTTCAGTGAAAGGGGCAACAAAAATTGTTTCAAATCCAAACAGTGGTTTGGATGAATATCTGACATTAAATGTCCGTTATGTCTAACTCCTTGGCATTCATCTCCTTGAATATTAGAACTGGTAGTTGGAACCACATTCCCTGACGTTGTTGCATTTCTAATGGGTGATGTGGATCGTTGCCTAACAACGGTTCTATTTCTGTGAATACTTGTATTAGGTGTAGAATGTAAAGTTAAAAGCTGCTCCTGCGTATCAGAAATCAGGATTTCTCCATCATTAATCTGATTATTGCATTGCTCATGTAATGCCTGAATAAGTTTATTAGTAATGTCAAGATGCTCCTGTAATAAACGTTGCATAATTATAATCAGATTTGTATAAAAATATATGTAAAATTGTGTTTGTAATCTGTTTAACACAGTACAGTGATATATCTATGAACTAATATGTTAAAATAATGACATAAAGAATATATTTTTTTTTTTTTTAAATGTGTTCTCTAAATAAATAATTGTTAAAACAAGTATTCACTGTCGAGAAATTAATACAATCACATAAGAAAAAAACTATTGTTATATCTAGTGAATGTTCACCTGGTAATATAGAAAAAACAATGTCTATTTCGTCATAAAATTTAAAATATTATTTTTTGAATCCAAAAAATATCAACTGTTACAAAAAAGGAAACCTGTCAGTCTATCAAATCCACTACTTCAGTATATGACTGTTACCATAGTGAATTTAATAAAATAAAACATACAATAGCAATCAGTAAATTTATGCAGGATGTTGTAATAAAATTTTAAGAAAAATCAACAAAGTCTCTTTTTCACCAAATAAAATATATCAAATGCAATTGTAGTTTCATTCCACTGGTACAAAGCCAATACAGCGAGTAGAAAAAATACATACACTACAAATAGACACACAATGTCTTCCTACAGTTTAAACAAGGATAACATAGTCCATTAGTCCAAGGTTTTAGAGATAAACCATACTTCGTCCCAACGATACACTATGTGAAAGTGTATGAGACAATGTGCTATAGTCTGTTAATTGAAGTAGCAGAAAACAACAGCGTTTGAGTCTACATATTTCATTCAGTTAGATATAAAGCCAATGGTACAACTCTCAGTAACACAAGTATCACTGAACTTGTGTATAGTGAGTCTAAAATGAATCACAATGTGAAAAACACGACGACTGGAGTTCAGCTGTAAAAGAATTTAGTGCTTCCTATTGGCCAATGTTTGAACTCCGTAAACTCACTTAAACCAACAAAAGTTTTCTGACCCGTTACACTCAACAGAATCACTGTCTGTAGGAATAGAAACAGGTCAAGTGAGTGTAAAACAAACAATTGTTCAGTAATTAAAAGATAGAAGGAAGTTCTTCTTGTTAGCCAGTTAGTGCTTGAAAAGTCGCAAAACGAAAAGATGGTTGTTGTGAATTCAAAACACAATATCGTAGACTTACAAAATACTTTAACTCACTTCTTCCAAAAAATTCTCCGTTACACTTAACAGGGTAATTGTCTTTAAATGTAGTAACAGGTTAAGTGAGTAAATGTACCAAAAGAAAGTGGGTAAACTATTGAAAACAAAGTAATGCCTTCACGCTACAACCTATGCGACCTATTGTTTCTGAAAAAAGGTTCAAAACTGAAGCATTAGCAGCATATGTAGACTTTAAAAGTGAAGAGATTGTGAAAAACATATCACATATTTTGAGAGACTCTTGGCACTGTTTAGAATTGGTCAGAGAATTTTCAAAAAACTTTGATTTCAAGTCCAAATACTTCATGCAATAGATGTGGTAAATCTTTTCTCCATCATTCCACATGATACAGGGATGGAGATGTTTGAAGATTGTCTCAATAAATACAATAGAACTAATTCTATTAATAACCGTTTGCTAACTAGTATGCTTGAATTAGTTCTAGAAAATAATTTTGTGTTTTTCAATCATAATTACTACATACAGAAAAAAGGTGTTGCTATGGGGGCAAGATGTGCCCCCTTTATGCAAATTTGGTTTTATTACAATGGGAATCTGATTGTGTTTTTACTAGTAGATTTTGGAATAAGATTTTATTATACCTGCGCTACTTGGACGACATTTTAATTTTTGGGGGGGGGGGGAGTAAGGAAGACTTTAATGAATTCATCATTTTTTTAGGAGAATCTACAAGTTTTTTTAAAATTCACCAGTCATATTTGTGATAATGCTGAATTCTTGGACATCAAACTTACGGTTATGAATAATAAAATTGAATCCACTATATTCAGGAAAAAAACATATTCGAACTCATTCCTACATTTTGACAGTTGTCACCCATTCCACCAAAAAAAGAATTTGGTCAAAGGCCAGATGGTGAGACTGTCTAGATTAACAAGTGATAATCAAATGTTTAAAAATGAGCTAGATTTACTTATTAACATGTTTTTAGATAGAGGATACCCTCATGATTTGGTTGTCAACATTAGTAAAGAAGTGACTGTCATGAGGTTGACCAAATATAAACCTATCATTAAATATGAAACAGCAGAAGGAATTACTACACATACTTCTACTTTTAGTAATGACAGGTTTATAATTCCTTTTAACAATAGAACACAAGAGATAGTTGACTGTGTCCAAGAATTATGGGCTAGTACTGTAGACACAAATGAGGAACTTTGTGGGATTTTAGGAGTGTCACCGAAATTTACATATAGCAAAGGCAAAAATTTGAAAAATTTATTTGAAAACAATTCCAACAACAATCACCAGAGACGCTCTAAGACGAGTAAATGTGGCACATGCCACATGTGTAGATTTATTTATGATGGCCCATATATTTCTATACACAATTATGATAAAACTTTAAAATGTCCTGGTCATTGTAACTGCAACACCAGTATGGTTGTATATGTTGCAAAATGCACAGCATGTGATGCCTTTTATATTGGGAAAACCATTAGAAAATTAAAAACGTGTGTCACAGAACATCTTAGTGACATTAAAAGACATATATCTACAAACATGCTATTCAACCACACTACAAATTGCGGTAATTTTAAAAAAAATTTGTTTTTTGTTATAGACAAGATACCACTTAATTTGCACAAAGGTGGAGATGATAAAACACTACTAGAAGCCAAAGAATGTTTATGGCAACTCAGGCTCAATGCCTGTAAACGGCCAGGACTTAATGAACAAGTCGCCATGTCCAGTATTCTAAAATTAAGATCACAATTTATATGAATCTAGTACTATATATATATAATTTTAATATTATGTTTATTTTTTTCGATTCATTCATGTAATTTTAAACCAATATTCATTGTATTTATATACTTTTATCAACGCACTTTACCAGATTAGTTTATTTTATATTAAAGTTATTTATATTTATCATACACAGTTCATAATTATTTATATATAGCAAATATATTAAATATATAATTAATATTATTTATTTATTATATGTCAATATTTTATATAAGTATATTTATACTATTTACATTTTATACATATATATTTTATATATAATATATTTACATACTATATATTTCATAACTAATTCCAAGTGTATTTTACACATTTCCTAATTCATTTTAGCATTAATTTTATTCATTCCATTTAACACACACTCTTATGTCAATATTTGATTTCATATTATATTCATTTAAATATTTGAATATTTTAATTGTTTGGTATAATTCAATTGCATATTTTTAATATATTTGAAATGGAAATTTGTCATTAAAAATATTTTTCAAATATATTTAATGAGTTGAAACAATTTATTTTAATTCTTAATATAATTGTATTTCTCCTTTAAGATAAGGAAAAATTGCATTGAAAAGCTTGAAGGATTTAATTGATTAATTGTCAGTTTAATTGTATGTATTATATAAAGGGATGACTTTGTAACAAATGTTGTACTCTGATGATGCCCCCTGTGTGTGGGTGAAAGCGCTCAGTATTGATTTTGTGGAATATTTTGTCGTGTTCGTCTTGTTGTTCGTGGTTTTGAACATTAAAGGATTTATTGAGATTCCTGGGCTCAAGGTTTGCTGTTATTTTTGCTAAATAGTGAAGAAAGAGACCAGATCTGTGTCCCTATTAGGAAACCAGTCTCTGAAATATTTGATCCACCGAGTCCCAGACTGTGGTAAGGAGGGGGGGTGTCGAGGATTAATGAAGATCGACAACACAGATGGAACGTTATGGTAAGACAACTCCTTTATCTGATGTTGTCCATCTTCACATAAATCATGGACTGTGGGACCAAGTCCCTAGCTACCTGAATTTTGGGAGGTCACATGGAAGAATATTCCTAAGCACCATTGAACCGAATGATGCACGTCCCCTAGAGACCTGGTCTAATTTGTAATGAGTGATAGAAGTATGAGGAGAAGATCATGTGGCTGCTGTACAAATGTCATCCAAAGAAGCGCTGGCATGAAAAACTGCAGAAGCTGCTACAGCTCTAGTTGAGTGGGCTTTCACAGGCCATGGAGGGGTGAAGTCCCTGTGATAGATAAACGTGATGCAATCTGAGCCATTTAGCTAAGGTAACCTTGGAAACTGAGGAAAAGGCAACAAATGGTCAGATTTTCTTAAATACATTAATATCTTCACAGAGCAAAGGAATGGT
>NC_056729.1:613852912-613857912 GCF_019279795.1 Protopterus annectens | reverse complement strand
CGTACTACCACAAAAATGGACAGGCGATCTAGCAGACATTGCACTTCTGGCTGGGAGCCAGTCATTACCAGTTTCGTGCCCTGCCATTTGGTCTCACTACAGCCCCCAGAGTGTCCAAATGCATGGCAGTGGTTACAGTTCACTTGAGGCATCTCGGATTCCATGTTTCCATACCTAGACAACTGGCTGCTAACCATCACCACCAAGCACCTACTAATAAAAGCAGTGGACTAATCCATTCATCTGTGTTCCCAACTACCCATTACAGTAAACTTCAAAAAATCTGCCTTGTTGCCTTTAGTATTATTGTCTTAGGTGCAGAATTAGACTCAAGAAAAATGGTGGCCAAACTTACCCCTGAAAGGATTCAGTCCCTTCACCATCCAATCGAGAACCTTTTTAAACAAAAGGAAGATTCAGGCAAAAACTGTCTTGCAGGTTCTGGGTACCATGGCAGCTGCAATTATTTTAGTAGCTCTAGCATGTTTACGCACGAGAGTTCTTCAATGGCTTTGTTTTTCCCAGTGGTCCATGCAAGATCTACTAATGTCATACAAGATCATAATCACAGAATCATGCAAAAAGGACCTACATTGGTGGCATCATACGACTCAGTTGACTATGGGCAGGCTGTTGTGTTTTCCCTCAGTAGCCACAGTGACCACTGACAATTCTTTGGGTTGTGGGGGCATTATCTGGGAAAGACTGTTCAAGGCATCTGGCAGGAATAAGAGAACCACTTGCATATCAATGTTCTAGAGATGAGAGCTGTGCTCTTCGTGTTGAGGTTTACAGGACTCTCTTCCAATAGGAACATTTGCAATTCAGGCAGACATGTCAGTAGTGTGGTACATTAACAAGGAGGAACCAAATCCTACCCTCTGTCGAGAGGCACAGAGGGTATGGCAGTTGGCAGTCTCTTAACGTTTTCTGATTGCAATGCACATCCTGGGAAAATCTAACGTGATTGCGGACAAACTCATGAAGGCTATTCTGATGCCCCACGAGTGATCCCTGAATCAGGAAGTGGTGGAAGAAAGTTTCCTCCAATGGGGCAAACCTTGCTGCAACCTCTTTGCCACGTCCATGAATGCCAAATGCAGCAGCTACTTTGCTTTGATTCCCGCTCCAGAACAGTCATCAAGGGGATGCACGTGTACATGATTGGCTCTCGGGTCTCTTTTATGCCTTCTCACCTTTTCCCTTGATCCGAAGGTTCTTCAGAAAGCCAACACATTGAGAAGCAGTGATATTCATTGCTCCATGCTGGTTTCATCGAATTTGGTTCCCCTTTCTGTGGCTCCATCTCCAGGAGAACTGTGGATTCTGGACCCAGTTCCAGATCATCTGATTAATTAGTTGGGGGTGTTCATCCGTCTATACAAACCCTGAAGTTGACAACCTGGCTGCTCCAGTTCCATTAAAAGCCATGCTCCCTGATATCTCCCCTGCACTAAAACACATTTTGATCTCCCCTCATAAGGCCTCAACTAGAAAATGTATACTCTAGTAAATGGGAAGAGATTCTCCCGCTGGGCTTCTAACAACCACATTGATCCCTTTATGGCCCCGGTTTCAGCAGTGTTAAAAATTTCTAGCAAAAATTTTAATGAAGGTACCGCTGGGGCTATGGTTCATGTTCAATTGACCGCCATATGAAACTTCCATATAGGGGAAATGGAAATGAAGTTTGTCCCACAGACTTTGCAGAGCGTTCTTGAAAGGTACATTCCTACTTGGGCCTCCAGTGAAAGAGCCTTTTACACTATGGGACCAGAGTTTTGTTCCATCTCTGTTAATTCAACTCCCCCTTTGAACCTGCATCATCATGTAACATTTAATTTTTTGTCCTGGAAGACAGCACTACTGGTTGCCATAATGTCTGCTAGAGTGGTGTCTAAACTTTAGGCTTTGTATATACTCCCCTGTACTTAACTTTTCACAAAGATGGTTTCCTTACGAACTAACCCTTCGTCCTACAAGAAGTGTGCTCAGAATTCAATCTAAACCAATCCATTGACTTACCATTTTTTCCCCTAATTATGGCAACAAGGCAAAATATAAGTTGCATCAGTTAGATGTACACAGAGAATTACGTTTCTACCTGCGTACATCAAAAGATTTCAGAAAAATCAGACCAGCTATTTTTCCTTCTCAGAAAAGGTGCTCCCAATTTCAAAGGTCACACTCTAAATGGCTTAGACTGCATCTCCTGTACATACCTTTCCCAGAACAGAGCACTCCCTGTAAAAGTGAAAGGTCATTCCACCAGAGCTAATTCAACTTCTTCAGCCTTCCAGGCGAGGCTGCCTATGGATTCCATTTGCGCATCTGCTACATGGGTAAAGCCTCATACCTTTATCACTCCTTACAAAGTAGATTTGGCCTCTAGGAACAGGGCCTCCTTTGGGTCCACTGTTCTGAAGTTCCCTTGAGCCACCCAAGGAAAAAGGTGCTAGGGACACTATTCCAACCAGCAGTGAATGAAGGTGAGATAGGGACAACATTTAACAAGTTATATACTTACCATAACATTCCATGTTTGTTGTCCATCTCGCCTTCATTCTTGCATCCCACCCTCCTTCCCAAGACTTTGCTCCTGGAGGATTGGACGGACACTACTTATTATAATTGGATTATGGAGTCTCTGAATCTCTTCCGAGTCTTGTCCAAATCGGACGGACACTACTTATTATAATTGGATTATGGAGTCTCTGAAACTCTTCCGAGTCTTGTCCAAACTTGTTGGTTTTAATCACAGGTGAATAGTCATGGTTTTGCTTGCAAACAAGGTCTGGGTAACCTTCCTTGAGCATCATGGGATAAGGTATAGCCTCAAGCCGGTAGAAGTTCTTTAGGTTTTGATTTGGGCAGAGTCTGAACTGATGCTCTGTTCTGAACCCAACCAGCAATGAATGAAGGCGAGATGGACAACAAACATGCAATGTTATGGTGAGCACATAATTTCTTATTTTCTATAGATCCTAGGTGGAAAA
The DNA here is from genome assembly GCF_019279795.1 of Protopterus annectens. Classification (NCBI taxonomy): domain Eukaryota; kingdom Metazoa; phylum Chordata; order Ceratodontiformes; family Protopteridae; genus Protopterus; species Protopterus annectens. The sequence continues at coordinate 613,854,916 of NC_056729.1, read as the reverse complement.
ATCCTGATCAGGCTAATAGTGCATAAATTTATTTCTTCTATGCTAAAATTTAAAAATAAATTAAAAAGTTGGAAATATTAGTTAATTCCAAAATAGTGCTTCTGGACCATCCCTTAAAATAGAAATATTATCCAAAAACCTATTTCTTTTCCCATGCATATAAAACTAGCTTAAACTAGATACCATGCAGCACCCATAGCTGCTCCTTTGACTTGCTTAAAGAGCACTCTCGCAGAAAATACAGAATTATCCAAAATGGAAAAAAAACTCCATAATTAACTTGATCTCTGCAGAAACAAACTTGCATTTCAATGGTACTTACGTTGTTACAGCTGTAAAACTACATTTATTGTCAAAAATCATTGATTCTTGTTCCATATGTTGCACTTGAGAACCCCCCCCCAATCTTTTAGGTGTCCCTGTTGAAAGACTTGTTTCAAAACTTTATGAAAATCACCACAGCATAATTTGAACCCACAACTGCAACTGTTGGTTTGAGTGGTAGATTTATAATGTCCTTATGGATTTTTGGGATAAAATTGTAGGTATTGGAGGCTTACGAATTCTGAGAAATTCATAAACCGCTTCAGAAATCCTATGTTCAAGTAAAACCTCTTAAAGTGCTAAATCAGTGTTATGGTGAGCAATATTAACTTCATTTTTGATGCCAAAGTATGTGTATATCCTGTTTTGCATCATGTAATACAGTGCTTGTCCCCCTTATCAGGCTTCATAATACGGACCGATTTATATTAAACTAGAAATTTTAGTTATGCCTCTTAGAAAGTTTTTTGTTTCTTTCACTAATCTTACAGGTTTTCTGTACGTTTTCTCAAAGGCCTGGATGGTAGGTGCATATCAGGATTAAATACACACACTCCCTTTTTCTGTTAAAAGAATTTATTTTCCTCAAAATATAATATCCATCCTTTTTGCCGTTAAATGCACTGCTAAATTTAGCTTTCTAGTAAATAATTTTAAGTCCGTCAAAGTATCTTCAATTCCAAGAGGTTTTGAATGGCTAAAATTTAAGCCCTTTAAAACAGTAGAAGAATTTTCTGGAGAAACTTTTTTTAAAAATTTAACCATTATATGTAATGCATTCAGATCTACTGCAATCTGAGTCTTTGACCTCTATTTTTTCCCTTTCTTTTTGAAGCCCCTTTTGTTAATGGGGATGGGGTAATTGTCTCCTATTCTGGGTTCTGTGTCATGGTTAGTATTTGTTTTGCCAGGTGTTTGGACCTGTGTAGGTACGGAAAATCTTGTTTATTTAAATCATAAATTCTGCTTCCATTAGAATGTGTATACTCCTACAGATGCTACCTCTACTTCCCCAACTTCAGTATTCTTCTCCATAGTTTGAGGGTATGCACTTGGTTTACGTGAAACACTAGTCTATCCTACCCTTAAGTGGATAAGCCGTTTTGTCGTTGCATTATCTCGTATTCTTATTTAACTTATTGCTTTTCACAACTTCACCACACTTCCTATCAGTTCTGTGAAAAACTTCATTATAGTGCCACTGGTAATCATTAGAAGAGAAGTCCTGTTGAATTTTAGTATTTAATACCTCAACATCCTTTAAATATCTAAAGTAAGCCCGTTGTTGTGTTTAATAAGCAATTCATTTAACTCAAAGCTATGTTTGTCAGTCATAAATTCATAATAAACTTGGTTGCAATATTTTAAACCATTAGGGAATTTATGTATTCTTAACCCCTGCGGTACAGTGAGATGCTTAATACATTCCTTTATTCATTATCAGTTTGCAAAGTTCTAACTCAGATTTTTTTCTCAAATCATTTTTTGAGTTTGACTGCAGTATTTATAATTTCATGTGTTGCCATGTTTTCATGGACCAGAAATAAAATAAAGGGCCAATGCAACCAATTTTTAAAATCAACTGTATCTCAAATATTTTCACCTCTTCCATTTAACAGCCATAGTTTGCCTATGGCTACTGTTGATGTCAAGTATGGTACCTTTATTTCTTCCTTATCT